>NC_135038.1:0-55000 GCF_051020975.1 Osmia lignaria lignaria | reverse complement strand
AAGTTCGTTATTTTGGCTAAACGGAGCGAAAATCTTCATTTATATCATCACGGACGTTAGTTTAATAGCGTTTAACGATGGATCCACGGTACAGAATGCAAAAATATGATTGTTAAAATTTTCGACTAATCGGTTCTAAGAGGCGAAGCAATACGCCGCTGGGACTTTGAAATATTTCGGAGCGCACCTAAAGTTCGTTATTTTGGCTAAACGGAGCGAAAATCTTCATTTATACCATCACGGACGTTAGTTTAATAGTGTTTAACGATGGATGCACGGTACAGAATGCAAAAATATGATTGTTAAAATTTTCGACTTATCGGTTCTGGATCGCTGAAAAATCAAAAAAAAATATTAATTTTGATTAATTAAATTACAAATGGAGTTTTATATTGCTATAGTCGCTTATTTGTTAATGTTTTACCGTAAGAAAATGCAAAAATATCGTTTTAATATTTTCATCTCATCGGTTCTGGGCGGTTTTAAAATTTTTTAAAATATTAATTAAACCCATGATTTACATGAGAATGTGAATTTATTATGTCCTGCATGTCAATTTATTAATTTTCATGTATAGAACGTTATAAAATGAAAGGATATGTTCGACAATATTTTCAGTCTAAGTTTTACCGTGCCGGCGGGATGGTACGCTCTCACGGCGATTTGCCCCCGTATACGCCTGGGCGTAAGCCCATGCGTCGCCGACCTAGCGGCCGGCCGTTCGGTATTTATAGGAAGGCACTTTCGGTTCGCTCGGACCGGTCGGGAGTAGCGTCGAGCGTGTGGCTCTTTTATGACTTCGGTTGAAAAGCAGTCTACCGCTCCTCGAGAGTATACTTTCTCGACTATTCTCGTTCCGGTTTTCCGTTGCGGATTGTTATTAATCTCCACACAGCATTACCACGGGTCGGTGTCTAAGACCGAATGGCCCATATGTGGTGAGCCTTTTAATATAAGGCTGGTGACCTGTATGCACTTATAAATGTTGTATACTTGTACCAACTGAGCATCAACTGTCTGAAACCAAAATTGGTTAAAACTGAAAAAGTTATAAGATTGTATAAAATTTTTGAACCAAGAAAGTAGTGTTAGACGAAAATTCGTTCTATCACTTTTAGAAGGGAGACTGTTTGGAAATATTTAAAGTATAAAATACACAAAAGTCCACTGAATTATGAACAAAATTACGTCCCTGAGTTTAAGAAAAGTCAAGAGGTGTCAGAAATAAAATCCTCTCTGATACGTTCAGAGAGGAAAATAAGTATGGAGAGAGAGTAAAAATGAAAGAAGTTTTAAGGCTGGGGAAACTTCTAAAGGAGAGAGATTCCAACATATCTAATATGTACATTTAAAGCAAGTCCAAGGAACTCTCTCCGTTAATGTTTGAAAAGGTGTGTGGAGATGGAGGAGAAATGTATAAAGTACAGAGACGAGGTTGGTGGGCCCGCTCTGATGATAAAGATTATAAAATTTGGTGGCAAAATGACCAGCATGATCACTGTACGCGCTTTCTCGATTTGTATAGCATGCCACTGTCCGCGCTATCTTTTATTATATTGTCCAGCGTGTGTGGTCTACGTGCTTGTACGATGGATGCACGGCGTGAAAGTGATTTTCGTGCTTTATGAGAGGAGGAGGAGAATATTTGGCCTCTATAAGAGGTACAAAATTTATGAAATGTGTGTTACATACAAAAGAGAAATGGCTTAACGTCGATCGGTCTTACGGGGAGGAGCCGACGACGAAAATTTAAATTTACAATAATAACTAAGCTCCCTGGTTGATCCTGCCAGTAGTCATATGCTTGTCTCAAAGATACATACCGAATTAAGGTGAAACCGCGAATGGCTCATTAAATCAGTTTTGGTTTCTTAGATCGTACAAAACATTACTTGGATAACTGTGGGAATTCTAGAGCTAATACATGCAAACCAGAATTCCACCCAGAGATGGGAGGAATGCTTTTATTAGATCAAAACCAATCGGTGGCGGACGGCTTGTCCGTTCGTCCATCGTCGGCTTTGGTGACTCTGAATAACTTTGTGCTGATCGTATGGTCATCTAGCACCGACGACGGATCTTTCAAATGTCTGCCTTATCAACTGTCGATGGTAGGTTCTACGCCTACCATGGTTGTAACGGGTAACGGGGAATCAGGGTTCGATTCCGGAGAGGGAGCCTGAGAAACGGCTACCACATCCAAGGAAGGCAGCAGGCGCGCAAATTACCCACTCCCGGCACGGGGAGGTAGTGACGAAAAATAACGATACGGGACCCATCCGAGGCCCCGTAATCGGAATGAGTACACTTTAAATCGGGCATAGTTTAGGAGATTGAGTAAGCAAGCACAGTAACGCCTGTGATTATATTCTGATTGAAATTATGTTTACGCTCTAAAGGATCATTTACTTTACCTTTCACACTCTTGCTGAATTATCAGTTACTTATCGCTAATATTAATTATTAGTCATTACTCAATACGGCAGAGCTCAACGCAGTTTGTATGGCTGAGCTGATTTGGATGCTTGATTATATGTTCTAGTTTGCTATTATATTACCCTAACTAACTCTTCTTCTTCTACTCTCTCTTCTACTCTCTCTGCTACAGTTGCTTGTTTATTACTCTTAACCTCAACTATAACCAAGTATTACTTACTATTTGCATGGGGTGTTTGGATTTGAATCAGCCTGGACGAGACCGGGGAGTGGCTTGCTTTGACAGGAATGCAGGGGGTTAATTCAACCTTTTGGTGGTTCTAATTTTAGTTCCACGACTTCAATTATTGATTGTTGAATATATTCATTTCTTATTGGCACACTAGTTCGGTTCGGCCTTTCAGTTTTCTGTTCTGCATATCATTGTCACTGTAATCTTTTATAATCTTTTATTTTCATTTTATCATATACTTTAATATTAAGTTCCTTCAGGGACATGTAAATGGGGTCGTGATAATGTTGTGTTTTGTATCATTCAGTAGCACTCACATGATGCGTTGTGGTGTGTTCATTGTTTAGTAATTACAGATTTAATTATCATCTTAATATCCAGATATATTAGTACTGTGGTGGCGGCACAATAATTTAGGGGATTACGATGGTTTATGCAAGCTATATCTGCTTAATGTCGGTTGTACGCGTTACTCCTTATGTTCTGTCGGATGTACTCTCTCTCTTTACTATAGAGCATATTTTGTTGCTTGGATCTTAATCTTTAAGGGTAGGAATGATCGTCCCATGGTAAATGAGTACATTAATGATATCTGCGGCTGATGCGGGCCCTCCTACATTTACATTAATTAACGCCTTAATTTTGAATCCGAAACTTTATTTTGTACTTTGAATTTTGAATTTTTCCCGGTTATTATTAACGGCTCGATGAACGCCTGGGTGATTAGCTGATAGGTGTCGCGCCGGTATAAGTTCTTTCTTCTTCGTAACCTTATTATCGAACATATACACATTTTTAGATAACTATTCTTTCTGAGCTGCTGGATGTCCCCGACACTCGTTGCTGATTTGCTAGTTCGCTACGAAATAATTTGGGAGCTAATTTTGAACGGCGAATTATATAGTCTATGGGTATTATTCGCTACACGTGGTTTCCTGCCTTCATTGCCATGCTCATCGGTTATGTATGATTGTTACTTCTGCTCTGGCATCTGTCAGTGCATAATCGTACATGAAATATAATTACTTTCAATTAAATTGGCTGCTGTACTGTCAGATTATAAATAATCAAATTATTAATTATTATTTATTTATTTATTTATTAATCCCTGGTATTTGTGAGCTGCGGCGCTTTCAGCTGTATTGTGTTACAAGATGACTTATGTGTCATTACTATGTTGTGTTCAATCTCATACATACTACATGTATGAATTTACATCTGCTTTATTTATTCATTTTGTACAGTGTTGCGGGCATAGTTTAGTTGGTTTAAGTAAGCAGGCACAGTCACGCCTATGATTATATTACGCTTATGATTATATTTTGATAGAACTTGATGTCTACGCTCTAAAGGATTATATACTTCCTTTCACACTCTTGCTCGATTATCGGTTACTTATCGCTTATACTAGTTATTACTCAATACAGCGGAGCTGAACGCAGTTTGTGTGGCTGAGTTGATTCGGATGTTTGTCATGTGCATTTTAGCAGTCACTATTATACTCCTCCAACTAATTTCATCTCTCGCTGCTGCGGTTGCTCGTTGCCGCTTTTGCCAGCTGTCTTTAACTTTAACTGTGATTATTTTAATTTTATTTTATTAACTACAGGGCGTGCTGGATCTCAATTAAGTCTTGACGGAATCTGGGTGCGGTTTACTTTGACTGGAATGCAAGTTCCAGTTGATTGTTTGATGTAATCATTCCTTGCTGTCGCATTGATACAGTGTTGTCTTGACTTCTTTATCGTGATATTGTTTCATTATTACTTCTGTACTGAGTTCTTCATGGATATACAAATGGGGTCACAATGGGGATGTAGTCTGTATGATTTGGCAACATTCACATGATGCTGCGGTGTCGCTTGTTTGTAAATTGATATTGATATTGAATTGCTATTCTAGTGTTTAAAATTAATGGGTTGGCGGCATAATAATCTTGGGCGTTATGATAGTTGATAGTTGTTAGTGGATAGTTTATGATAGTTAGCTATCCTGCTTCGTTTTTCGTTGTACATGGTACTCTTGTACTCTGTTAAATTTACATAATTTGCTTTTCTTTCTCTTATTGTAGATCATACTGTGTTATCGCTCTAATGTGGATACACAGCTGTCGCTCCATCACAAATGCTCACAAGGATAATGTCTTGCGATGATGCGTGGTCGTCTGTATTTTCATGTGATAACGTCTGTTTTTAGCCTGATTTTGGCTGCTTCCTGTCAACTGTCAGTAGACCACTCCTTTTCTTTATCTTTTCCTTCCTTTCTTTACTTACATTTCCTGCAATCATGTTTAGAAATGTTTAGAATTGTTCAGGATTGTTATTCCTGCCTGCTCTTTCATTAAGTATACCTAGTATTTGGAGGGCACATATATCTCGTGTCAGTTGTGGACTGTTTCTACGGGTTGGTGATCCATTTCTTTTCTCTGGTCGACATGACGGTGTGATGGCGCTGCGTGCCTAGTTGGTGTTGGTATTACGGCGGACGCTTTTAGTGAATAAGTTACTCATATTCTGCCGTATTATACGTTGTATTATGTCGTATTATGCCGGGTTCACATGTACCTACTTGCTTTATGGGTATTCTGCATGCCTCCTTTTACTTGCTTGGGTTGCTCGGACATTCGATGCTATGATGTTTGGGAGCGGTGTGTGTGTGTCTGGAGTATGTATGGGACAAGTCATCGAGGGTTGCAGCGTACCAAGACATGGCGCGGTCAACCGGGGAAAGGATTTCCCGGTTCCTGACCGTGGTCGAAGACGAAGCCCTGTGCTCATATATGCCAGGCGGAACACATGGCGCGATCACCCGTTGAGCAGGAGCTCCGGTTCCTGGTCGTGGCCGAAGAAGAAGCCCTGTCTTCGCATTGCAAGCAGGCGGAAGTCACGGCGCGATCACCCGATGAGTGGGAAAGTCCTCCGGTTCCTGATCGTGGCCGAAGAAAAAGTTTCCTGGCTTCGCTAATGGCAGGCAGGTGAAGTAGGGGCGCGATCACCCGTTGAGCAGGAGCTCCAGTTCCTGGTCGTGGCCGAAGAGAAAGCTTCCTGACCTCGCTTATGGCAGGCTGGTGAAGACACGGCCCGATCACCCGATGAGTGGGAAAGTCCTCCGGTGCCGATCGTGGTTGAAGAAAAATGGCCTGTCCTCGTGGAAGGTCAGGTGGGCGTGATGACTTCAAGGATAAGCCACATCATCATTATCAACCTACCATGGTGGACGAAGATTGGTCGGTCACCCGCGTGATATGATATCCCGGTCCTGATTGCGACTGAAGAAGAAGCCCTGTCCTGGGTAGTGCCAGGCAGGTGAAATTTGGCGCGACCACCCGTTGAGTGGGAAAGTCCTCCGGTTCCTGGTCGTGGCCGAAGAGGAAGCTCCTGACCTCGCTAATGGCAGGCAGGTGAAGTAGGGGCGCGATCACCCGATGAGTGGGAAAGTCCTCCGGTTCCTGGTCGTGGCCGAAGAGGAAGCTCCTGACCTCGCTAATGGCAGGCAGGTGAAGTAGGGGCGCGATCAGCCGATGAGTGGGAAAGTCCTCCGGTTCCTGGTCGTGGCCGAAGAAAAATCCTGCGCATAAATTGTGCAGGTTAAAATATCCTACCGCTTGATCGGAGGTGTTACGGCGTGGCTCCTCAATCCCCTTTGGTTGCCTAGCGCATAGCGGATTGAGGGTAGACGAAAGCGAACATGAAAGCTTGGGAGCTAAAGCGCCGTCGCGGCTATCGCGGTACAACTGGGATATCCTCAACGGATGAAAGGGTACCGGCGGCCTACGTCAGGGGAGAGGTTTTTAGTGGGTAGTATATCAGGCCGCGGATGCCCCTTCTGGGCGCCGCAGGGTCGCCCCTTCTGGGCTGTGACCGCTATGATTTGAGCCCACCCTTTAGGGTTGGGCTGTCAGGTTGCCCCTTCTGGGTTGCCTCTTTGAGTTTGCCCCCACCAAATGGGCGCCAGGCCCCCCTTCAGGGGATATGAGTCCCACACTGCCCGGGCCCCCTCTAGCCGAATAGACGAACAGGGGATAACCTGCGCATGCGTAAATGCATTTTCCTCTTCTATAAATCAAAAAAAAAAAAAAAAAAAGGTTAGGGTTAGTGTTAGGGTTAGGTTAGGGTTAGGGTAGGGGTTAGGGTTAGGTGATATTATTTCATGTCTTTCGCGTCATTACGAGTATTGCATTTATTTCCTTTTATTTTGTGATTCAATACGTAGTCCGCTTGTCATCCGGTTGTTCGGCTTATTGTTTGGTTGTTTGGTTTATTTATTTTATTTTATTTTATTCTATTTGTCATTTTCATCGATTCATATCCGTGGTGCAACGTATTTAACGTGTTTAATGGTTACGTGGTTACGTGGTTTATGCGGTTACGCGGTTTACTTTTCTTGTTCTCTCCATTCTTGATTTTCGATTATATCATTCATCGTATTTATTCCTTATTGCTTTACTTCTTTTCATATTGTGGCTTACATATTTCATTTCATTTCATTTCATTTTGGTCTTTTCACAACGATGCAGCAGTGACATGTGCTTAAATAAATCGAATTGATTAATAAATAAATAAATTGGACAATCCGGGTTGTGTTTTAATTGTTCCTCTTGTTCCAGTTCCAGTTTTGTTTTCAGTTTATTTCAGATTTACCGTGTTTGCTTAATGGTGTGGTGCGATGAGTGATTGCTTTTGTGCTTTTGGTGTAAATTGTTTTGTGTAGTTTATTTGTTGGGTGGTGGGTGCTCATTTACTTTCCTTTACTTACTTACTTACTTATAATATTGTATTACATTCACGCTTTCTTGCTTTCATTCACGCCTTCTTTCACTCACGTTACCTTCCTTACCTTCTTTATTTTTCTAAATCTTGCATTTCCTTAATCTTCCCATTCATTCAGTCATTACTCATTAATTCATTAACTCATTCATTCATTCTGATCAATTAAAGTTAAATTAATGGATATGATATGATTTATTTTACTTTAGTTTTATTTCTATGATGATGAGTGGTTTTGTCCATTCAAATGCTTTGATCGTGCATGGTTTGTTATAATCTTATCATTTAAGTATCCTTATTTACTTATTTACTTATTTATTTATTTATTGTTAGTCTATACACTGGTATAGTGTTTATCGAACTACGCAGTTTACATTTGATTTGATTTGATTTATTGGTCGCTTTAGTTACTTTATTTTGATACGTCATTCAATAACCAGTTCTATTTGCATTTGCATTGACATAATCATTTATCATTTACCATTTACCATTTATGATTTAGTTTGTAACCTACTTTGGTGAGGAAATAGAGTGTTGTAGCTAATAATCTTTACGGTTATATTTCATTGAGTTCACTTCTTGTATTTTGTATCTATTTAGTATATTTTATTTTGTTTTACATTATATTACATTACATTACATTACATCACATTACATTACATTATTTACATTATGTTGGTTACGGCCTTCACCTTATATTTTACGCCTTATTATTTATCTTGTTATTTACCTCATTCTTCTTTATTATCTTTAATTGATTACTTCACTGTCCAGTCGTTCATTCTTTCATTCTCTCACTGTTTATTTGTTCTGACACATTCCTGCTTTCTTGCTTTCACTCATGCCTTCTTACCTTCTTTATTTTCCTTAATCTTTAATTTCCTTAATCGTTCCATTCATTCATTCATTATTCATTATTCATTATTCATTATTCATTTACTCATTCATTCTGATCAATTAAAGTTAATGGTTATGATTTATTTTACCTTATTTAGTTTATTTTAATTAAGTTTTGCTATCTCTACGATGATGAGTGGTTTTGTCCACTCAAATGCTTTGATTGATTGTGCGCGAATTTTACTATAATCTTATCATTCAAGTACTCTTATTTATTATTTACTTATTTATTTATTCTAGTTTATTTTATTTCATTTTATTCTTATTTCAGTTTATACACTGGTATAGTGTTATTGAACTACGTACTTTACATTTGATTTCATTGTTACCTTAGCTACTTTATTTTGATACGTCATCCAATAATTGGTTCTATTTGCATTTTCATTGACATAATCATTTACCGTTTATAATTTAGCTTATAACCTACCTTGGTGAGGAAATAGAGTGTTGTAGCTAATAATCTTTACGGTTATATTTCATTGAGTTCACTTCTTGTATTTTGTATTCTATTTTAGTATATTTCATTTTGTTTTACATTATATTACATTACATTACATGACATTATTTACATTATGTTGGTCACAGCCTTCACTTTATATTTTATGCCTTATTATTTATCTTGTTATTTACCTCATTCTTCTTTATTATCTTTAATTGATTATTTCACTGTTCAGTCATTCATTCTTTCATTCTCTCGTTGTTTATTCGTTCTGACCCATCCCTGCCTTTTGCTCTCACTCACGCCTTCTTACCTTCTTTATTTTCCTTAATCTTTAATTTCCTTAATCGTTCCATTCACTCATTCATTATTCATTCACTCACTCATTCTGATCAATTAAAGTTAATGGATATGATTTATTTTACCTTATTTTACTTTATTTTAATTAAGTTTTGCTCTCTCTACAATGATAGGTGGTTTTGTCCATCCAAATGCTTTGATTGTGCGTGAACTTTATTATAATCTTTTCATTCAAGTACTCTTATTTATTATATACTTATTTATCTATTTTATTTTATTTCATTTTATTCTTGTTTTAGTTTATACACTGGTATAGTGTTTATTGAACTACGTACTTTACATTTGATTTCATTGTTGCTTTAGCTATTTTATTTTGATACGTCATCCAATAATCAGTTCTATTTGCATTTGCATTGACATTGTTATGCCCCGGCGGAGAATTTGAAATTTATCCGCCTTGCGTCCCTTATCAAGCCCTTTTGGGTTACGAGAAATTCTCATGTAAGGGGCGTATAGGCGGGTGTTTCGGTTTTCCGCCAACCTTTTCATTCCTCCTCGACCTTGTACATTCTTGTCAAGCCTTTCGAGGTTACGAGAATTTCTCATGCAGGGATGTACAGGGAAGAGTTTGAGTTTAATTCTTTTCTATTTTTGACTTCCTCTATCGCTTTCTCTTCTTTACCTGCTCTACCCTGGAATCGTGTATCTCGTCAAGCTCTTTCGAGGGTTACGAGAATTCCTCATGCGAGGTACACGCGGAAAGGTCGTTTCTATTTTCTACTTTTCAATAGTTTACGTGACCTTCCTTGAAACTATCGTCGCCAGCCATTGTAATAAGAAGCTAATACGCACAAAAACTCGGGTTAGCTCGAGTGAGAGGGAGAGAGAGCCGTAGCAATAACACCAGCGCTACGCAGTTAGCCAGTGCTTCGCATTTCGGGAATTTCCCTTGGTAACTGCGTAGAAACGGGAAAATCGTAATAACTCTTTTGTTAGAAACCTCTTGCTCACTCTGTTGCACAAAGCGTCAGCCGGTCCAACAAGGATCATCGCTACCTGATTGTAATAATAGTATGAGAGAGTGGATGGATGAAACAAATTTAAACAATGAAAGTAAGAATTGAGAACCCTTACGAAAGCGAACGTCGCGAACGCTCGACCGCCGTTCGAAAATCAAGGGTCGTTCGAAGCAATAAACACTATTGTATCGGAATTCTAAGAACTGCCTAGCGATAACGGCAAATTTTGAACAAAGGAACGTTCTCGAAGGAACGTTCGCCAGATCTAGAATTGTTTAAAATTTATAAAATGCGAAATGCCGAATATATCGAGGCGATAGTTTTAATGCGCGATAGATTGCATAATTCGCCACGGCGTTACAACCACCGTAAGCGCATCATCCGCTGTTAAACATATAAAAGCATACTGTTTTATTGCAAATCGGGGATGAATAATTTCGATCACGATATACGAATGACGGTTTCCTATCAAACCCGATATTTCACTTTTAATCTATATTTCAATATCAAATCTCAAATTGCATTTCAATTAAACTAATAGTTACATCTCGAATAAATGCCGTTAATTAATTATATGTATAAAGAGAAATACTGCGTAGTTTCTGGAAACCGTTGAAACTATCATGGCAACGAGTGAGAAAAGGAAGGAACACCAAAGAAAGGGGATGAAAGATCTTCGTCTAGCTCGCGCGTCTTAGCCAATCACCGGGCACGCGACACCTCCGAAAACGGGCTACGATTCGCCAAACCGTCCCCTCCAAGGACGATGTTCGCGCGACGGGCCCTTCGGCCGTCGATCGCGCACGAAATTTGTCACTCTTGATCGATCAATCGTAAGTACGTGATCGGGAGCCCGTGTGTCCGAGAGACAGAGTTATTCGGAAATTCGCGATATTTTCTCTGCGGTAAAGTCCTCCGCGTAGCGAGGCAGAGTGCCGTGCGAGTTAAAATAATCGGTATTCTGAATAAGGACTCACAGACGCACTCGTAAAATCTTCCTTCTACCTAAATTTCTATCTTTTTCTTTCCGATTTTAAATCGTTTGCTCGCGTAGTTTCTCGTACTAACTTCACACCGCGTAATTATATTCGTCGTAATCGTAATCAATCGTAAATCGTTATTCGTTTGTCTCTCGTCGACGTACTCGTCCGTAATAATCCGTTTCTCGCCGCGACAAGTGCAGTGATCGACGATCTTACCGTTTCTTTGGTGTTCCAGATCATCGAGCGAATACACCGAAACCTAGCAAGCGAATTATCTTGTATTTTGTTGTACACCGTAACGGTAAGTCGTTTCAGTTACATTTTTTGATCACGACGTTTATTCAATTGGCAAAACGGGCGATCTGGTCCAGCCCTTCAGGGTTACGAGAATTCCTCAGGTCAGATCGTTCCACCGTACGAGGTATTGATATCATCCAATATTAAATATTATTTTCGGTTATTACAATTTCGCAATTCCAGTTTCTTTCCATCATCCGAAGGACACCTTAGTCCAGCTCTTTCGAGAGTTACGAGAATTTCTCAGGCTGGGGTGTACCTCAGGCGGAAACCGCCAATCGTATAGTTAAGTTTGGAAAGCGAAATTGTTATAATCATTTTTACGCGCCCGGTAATATACTCGTCGGTTTCAAATGTGATATCAGAGTGTTTTATATTCATATATATATATACCTTGTTAACTAATCTTAAGCATCTTTACATTTGTTCACATTTTTGCAGAACTGGTAATTTTCAATTTAACCAAATTTTTAAATTATTGAACTCATAATTTTGGCAATTATCTGATTTTCATTCACGATTAAACCAGTTTCATTTAGTTAAACAGTTTCCATTTATTTCGAACACACCTCACAAGTTTCAGTTAAAACACGCCTACCAACATACCCAGATTCAAGGAGGGTCCCGTACGGGACCAAGCGTTGAACGAACCCAACGAAAGACTAATAATTATAATCTTTTAACATCTTATCAATTTTGTCTTTCGTCTTTTAATTTGTCGAGAGCGTTAACACGCTCGAGACTGGTGGCAGCGATACCAACCATCGCGCTAAAATAGGGAAGCAGGAATTTGGGGTTGAATTCCAACCAACTAATTGAAATTTAACTACCTATAAATCCACTAATTATCTTTCCTTTTTACGTTGCGCCGTCGCACTCGCGCGCAACGTAACAACATAATCATTTACCATTTATAATTTAGTTTGTAATCAACTTTTGCGAGGAAATAGAGCGTTGTAGCTAATAATCTTTACGGTTATATTTCATTGAATTCACTTCTTGTATTTTGTATTTTGTATTCAGTTTATTATTGCATTCTGTTTTACATTATATTGCATTACTTATATTACAGTGCATTACATTACATTATTTACATTAGGTTGGTTACGGCCTTCACTTTTACTTTATGCTTATTATTATTATTTACCTCATTATTTACTTCATTCTTCTTTAACATCTTTAATTGATTTCATTGTTCAGTCGTTCATTTCATGCTGTCATTGTTCATTCATTCTGAATTAAATTGAATAAAGGTAACTGTTAAGATTTAGTTTATTTTGACTCATGATGGTACAAAGTTCTGTAAATGGTATTAATATTAATATAATTATGGTTTGTTTGCATACGATTATCCTATATATATTTTTCTATATTTAATTTATTTGTGCCACGTATCGCTGTTTACCATCATTTATTTCATTTTATTTCTTGTCACCTCTATCCTTGGACATTCCCTGGACATTTTGACATTTTGATATTCTTCTCTGGTATTCTTTAATTCAATTTATTCAAGCCGTTTCTCTTCGATAATAGTATAGCTCTTTGATGACGGTGTGCTGTTCCTGTAGGAATTAATATTCATGTCATTAACTTGTGCTACTCTTGTTTAAATTTATTATGCGTTATTATAATCATTACCTTGTCTGTTTCTTTTCTTTTCGTTTCTTTTATATTTCCTTTCTGCTAGTTGCCTGCTGCCTTGGTTGCTTTGATTCTATTTTGGTTTCATTTATTTTATTAACTGACTGGGTGTTGCTTGATTGGTCCTACGGGATTTTCCTGACTATAAGCGTTATTTGACGTTGTCAGAGGGTTATATTTGATTTCGATTCTGTTTAGGTTGAGTGTTTCATTCGTTTATTTATTCGGCCTTTCGTTCTGTGGCGGTTTCTTTGTTCCGTTGTACTGCGTAGTTTGTTTTCTGCGGCGCGATAGGCAGTAACATAATGCGTCCTGCAATCTGCGGATCTTATTCGGGTTGATTTCATTTCATTCACTTCATTCTATCTTCATCATTGTTTATACTTAATATTTATTTCATCCTACACTATTGCAAACGTATGATTTATATATTTATAAATAATAAATGTTAGCCGTGGTATTGTTTTATTAATTGATTTATACTTGATTTAATCCGTCTGGGGTCTTATTTGTTGTCCGTTTGCTTTTATAATTACCTTTTCCGTGAGTCGTGGTAATGTTTTATTAATTGATTTATTCTTGATTTTAATCCGTCTGGGGTCTTATTTGTCCGTTTATAATTACCTTTCCGTGAATAGTATTGGACATCGGACTTATCTTTTATGGTAAGTCTGATGGTAAGTATGGCTTCCTAGGATGGCGCGGTTGCGCGACGGATAGTTTAGCTGTCGGTAACTGTGATGTAGCAGATATCTGGCGCGCGGTGGGTAACTGCTGCGCGGCGGATAGTTGGTCGGTGGATAACCGTTACGGGATGAACGGCCGAGTATTATATGGTAAATAAGTAGAATGCTTGTGGCCGATAATATTTGGCTGCCGGTGCTGCGGATGGTTACCAACTAGGGATAATTTGTAATTATTATCAACGGATAGTGTTGCGTACTTTATTTAGTGAGATACCGGAATGTTTTCCGCTATCGTTACCTTCCGTTTCATTCTATTCCTGTTTGGTTTCGTTCACTGTAATTTATTGAAAGTGTTTTATTGATGTATTGGTCGCGGGCGCTTGTACGTTCCGTGTAATAATCAATTAATTAATTTGATAACTAATTTAATAGACAACAGACATAATGGGACGAACTGTAAATTTTACGAAATTCCTCGGAGGTTACGCATCTATATGGCGTATGGTTTATGGCTTAAGCTTCACGCGGTTTCTTATCTTTGGTTGACATGATCATCGGCGGCACTGGTTTACTCCATCTCCATCATGGAGACTCCATGTGCCATATACTCGGTTGAGACATGGAGGAGGATCGTATATTAATTGAATCGTTAAATTGCTGAATTGCTGTGTTTTGATTAGGCCATTAATATTGAACATTGAATTGCAATGAGTGGTGATATGTGCTATTGTGCTCCGTTTTCTGATATATTATATTTATTTATTTATATTTATTTATATATTTGTATATTTATATTTACATATTATTATTATTATACTTGTACATATTTTTATACTTATACTTATACCCAATTTACATATTATTTGCAATAAATTCAGTTAGTACTGTGTAATATTTTGCATCATTATCTTTCTACGGCTAATTAATGAATAAAGTTAATTGACAGTTATATCTGAAACACTTGGTTGCCTTGTTGAGTGCTGAGTGTATTCGCTTTATCTTACCGTACCTTCTTAATATTATGTCTGTTTAGGATAATATAATCTGCCTCATTGCATATTCAACGTAATGGATTTTGTAAATTTATTTGATTTAGCCTCATTGGACGACTGCGTTTATGTGAGATGTATGAATGAGTGTATGGATGTGCTTGTTGGTGGAATGCACTTCAATGTATCTTATTCTATTTTATTTTGTGTCAGTTACGTTCGTCTATATACTATACTTTACACTTTCTTTACTTTCCTTACTCTCTCTATCTACCTTTATTTGCCTTAACTTGCTTAACTTCTTTAATAGCTCTATTGCTCATTCACTCATTCATTTATTCGCTTATTATCCACTGTTTATTTATTTAGATTTATTCGGATTTAAGTACAGTTAATTTTCTTGAGAGGATAGATGATTTTGTCCATTCAAATGCTTGACAGCGCGTGGCTTCTGTTATAATCACGCCATTTGAATTTCATTTCAAATACTCTACTTCTTTGCTTATTTATTTATTTATCTGTTATTCTCTTATTTTATTCTTTTACTATGTAATGGTGTGGTGTCTAATTGAACCACGCACCTTATATTTGATTAGTTTTTATTTGTCATTATATTTATTATTTACTATCTTTATACATCAGTCGGTTATAAATTTTTACCTTCTATTTGCATTTGCATGGACATAATCACTTACAATTTATAATCTATAATTTATAAAGTAGTGGGAATGGAGTCAATAATGTTTACGGTCATATTTAATTAGAATATAACTCACTTGTTGTATTTATCTTATTTTCTTTTACATTATTTTGCATTATACTACATTATGTCGGCTATGTCTGTTAAGCGTTACACACTTTCATTTTCTGTAGTTCCTCAGTTTGTGAATATCTTCAGCTGTTCTTCTCGCATTCAGTATTCATTCATTCATTTATTATTCATTATTCATTTTGATGTTGTTTGATTATAGTTATACATTGATTAGATCTGATTTATTTTGATTTATTTTCTGATTCAAATTTCCTTTCTGCCAGTTGCTTGTTGCCTTGTTGCCTTGATTTTATTCTGGTTTTATTTATTTTGTTAACTAATCTTATTTGACTGGGTGTTGTTTGAATGGTTCCATGGGTTTTTCCTGACTATATGCGTTTCATATTGATTCTGCTTTGGTTTAGGGTCTTATTTTATTTATTTATTCGGCCTCTCATTCCTTGGCGGTTGTTTTCCTTTATCTTCATTGCCTTTTGTATAATTTGTTTCTTTGCGACGTGATCATGCAGTAACGCAGTGCGTCCTGCAATCTGCGCAATCTGCGGGACTTATTCGGACTGATTTTATGATTTTATTTTTTCCTAATTATCTTATTGACTTACATCGTGTCAGGCTACTTTATGCGTTTTAATTATAATTATATTCTATCTTATTTATTTTATCTGTTACGGATAAAGTAGGGATCCTCCTAGGGATCTACGCGAACCGTCGATAACGCTCATCTATAATACGCTCATGCGCACTCGCGTCACGTGCTCTAGAAAATCGATCGCACATCAAACGTTCATTCCTTCGTTAACGAGCACCTCAATCACACCAAACCGTTTAAAGCAAAGTTCGCCAAACCAATCGTTCGCTCATCACATCAATCGTTCGTTCATCAACTTGTATTTTTTCATCGTTTTATTCGTAGTTCGTGTGGGTTGTGTCATACATATTGTGAATAAATATAGTTTGTGTTTGTTATAATCTACGTGCAAAGTTTATCAATTCTCCTCGACCTTCAGTCCTTTGATAAGGGCAGCCAGCCCACCCACGCAAGACCCGCGTGATACAATCAGTCGCTGATATCGTCAAAGTCTCGACGGAAGTGTGCTATTTGGGTCCGATATAGTACAGAACAACACAAACCGGAGCAAAATCGTGCAAGGGAGTGCGTTTTCAGCGAGAAATGGGTCAAATCGGGCTCTAATTGGTAAACCGTCACTGATATCGTCAAACTCTCGACGGAAATGTGCTATTTGGGTCCGAAATAGTGCAAAACGACACAAACCGGAGCAAAATCGTGCAAGGGAGTGCGTTTTTAGCGAGAAATTGGTCAAATCGGGCTGTAATTGTTAAACCGTCACTGATATTGTCGAACTCTCGTCGGAAATGTGCTCTTTGGTTCCGAAATAGAGCAAAACGACACAAACCGGAGCAAAATCGTACAAGGGAGCGCGTTTTCAGCGAGAAATGGGTCAAATCGGGCTGTAATTGATGAACCGTCGCTGATATCGTCAAAGTCTCGACGGAAATGTGCTATTTGGGTCCGATATAGTACAGAACAACACAAACCGGAGCAAAATCGTGCAAGGGAGTGCATTTTCAGCGTGAAATGGGTCAAATCGGGCTGTAATTGTTGAACCGTCGCTGATATCGTCAAACTCTCGACGGAAATGTGCTATTTGGGTACGATATAGTGCAGAACGACACAAACCGGAGCAAAATCGTGCAAGGGAGTGCGTTTTCCGCGAGAAACGGGTCAAATGGGGCCGTAATTGTTAAACCATCACTGATATCGTCAAACTCTCGGCGGAAATGTGCTATTTGGGTACGATATAGTGCAGAACGACCCAAACCGGAGCAAAATCGTGCAAGGGAGTGCGTGTTCAGCGAGAAATGGGTCAAAACCGGCTGTCATTGTTGAACCGCCGCTGATATCGTCAAACTCTCGACGGAAGTGTGCTACTTGGATACGATGTAGTGCAGAACGATACAAACCGGAGCGAAATCGTGCAAGTGAGTGCGATTACAGCGAGAAATGGATCAAATGTGGCTGTGATTGTTAAACCGTCGCTGATATCGTCAAAGTCTCGACGGAAATGTGCTATTTGGGTCCGATATAGTACAGAACAACACAAACCGGAGCAAAATCGTGTATGGGAGTGCATTTTCAGCGTGAAATGGGTCAAATCGGGCTGTAATTGTTGAACCGTCGCTGATATCGTCAAAGTCTCGACGGAAATGTGCTACTTGGGTCCGAAATATTGCAAAACGACACAAACCGGAGCAAAATCATACAAGGGAGTGCGTTTTCAGCGAGAAATGGGTAAAGTCGGGCTGTAATTGTTAAACCGTCACTGATATCGTCATTCCTCGACGGAAATGTGCTATTTGGGTACGATATAGTGCTGAACGACACAAACCGGAGCGAAATCGTGCAAGGGAGTGCGTTTTCAGCGAGAAATGGGTCAAACCGGGCTGTAATTGTTACACCGTCACTGATGTCGTCACACTTTCGACGGAAATGTGCTATTTGTGTACGATATAGTGCAGAACAGCACAAACCGGAGCAAAATCGTGCAATGGAGTGCGTTTTCAGCGAGAAATGGTTTAAATCGGGCTGTAATTGTTAAACCGTCACTGATATCGTCAAACTCTCGACGGAAATGTGCTCTTTGGATACGATGTAGTGCAGAACGACACAAACCGGAGCGAAATCGTGCAAGGGAGTGCGTTTTCAGCGAGAAATGGGTCAAATCGGGCTGTAATTGTTAAACCGTCACTGACATCGTCATTTTTCGACGGAAATGTGCTATTTGGGTACGATATAGTGCAGAACGAAACAAACGGGAGCAAAATCGTGCAAGGGAGTGCGTTTTCAGCGAGAAATGCGCCAAATCGTGCTGTAATTGTTAAACCGTCACAGATATCGTCAAACTCTCGACGGAAATGTGCTATTTGGGTACGATATAGTGCAGAACGACACAAACCGGAGCAAAATCGTGCAAGGGAGTGCGCTTTCAGCGAGAAATTGGTCAAATCGTGCTGTAATTGTTAAACCGTCACTGATATCGTCAAACTCTCGACGGAAATGTGCTACTTTGGTACGATATAGTGCAGAACGACAAAAACCGGAGCAAAATCGTGCAAGGGAGTGCGTTTTCAGCGAGAAATGCGTCAAATCGGGCTGTAATTGTTAAACCATCACTGATATCGTCAAACACTCGACGGAAGTGTGCTATTTGGGTACGAAATAGTGCAGAACGACCCAAACCGAAGCAAAATCGTGCAAGGGAGTGCGTTTTCAGCGAGAAATGGGTCAAATCTGGCTGTAATTGTTAAACCGTCACTGATATCGTCATACTCCCGACGGAAATGTGCTATTTGGGTCCGATATAGAACAGAACAACACAAACCGGAGCAAAATCGTGCAAGGGAGTGCATTTTCAGCGTGAAATGGGACAAAACGGGCTGTAATTGTTGAACCATCACTGATATCGTCAAACTCTCGACGGAAATGTGCTATTTGGGTACGATATAGTGCAGAACGACACAAACCGGAGCAAAATCGTGCAAAGGGGCGCGTTTTCAGCGAGAAATGGATCAAATCGGGCTGTAATTGTTGAACCGTCGCTGATATCGTCAAAGTCTCGACGGAAATGTGCTATTTGGGTCCGAAATAGTGCAAAACGACACAAACCGGAGCAAAATCGTGCAAGGGAGTGCGTTTTCAGCGAGAAATGGGCCAAATCGGGCTGTAATTGTTAAACCGTCACTGATATCGTCAAACTCTCGACGGAAATGTGCTATTTGAGTCCGATATACTGCAGAACGACACAATCCGGAGCAAAATCGTGCAAGGGAGTGCGTTTTCAGCGAGAAATGAGTCAAATCGCGCTGTAATTGTTAAACCTTCACTGATATCGTCAAACTCTCGACGGAAATGTGCTATCTGGGTGCGATATAGCGCAGAACGAGACAGACCGAAGCAAAATCGTGCAAGCAAGTGCGTTTTCAGCGAGAAATGGGTCAAATCGGGCTGTAATTGTTCAACCGTCACCGATATCGTCATACTCCCGACGGAAATGTGCTATTTGGGTCCGATATAGTGCAGAACGACACAAACCGGAGCAAAATCGTGCAAGGGAGTGCGTTTTCAGCGACAAATGGGCTAAATCGGGCTGTAATTGTTAAACCGTCACAGATATCGTCAAACTCTCGACGGAAATGTGCTATTTCGATACGATATAATGCAGAACTACACAAACCGGAGCGAAATCGTGCAAGGGAGTGCGTTTTCAGCGAGAAATGGGTCAAATCGGGCTGTAATTGTTAAACCGTCACTGATATCGTCACACTTTCGACGGAAATGTGCTATTTGGATACGATATAGTGCAGAACGACACAAACCGGAGCGAAATCGTGCAAGGGAGTGCGTTTTCAGCGAGAAATGGTTCATATCGGGCTGTAATTGTTAAACCGTCACTGATATCGTCATTTCCCGACGGAAATGTGCTATTTGGGTACGATATAGTGCAGAACGTCACAAACCGGGGCAAAATCGTGCATGGGAGTGCGTTTTCAGCGAGAAATAGGTCAATTCGGGCTGTAATTGTTGAACCGTCGCTGATATCGTCAAACTCTCGAAGGAAATGTGCTACTTGGGTCCGAAATAGTGCAAAAGGACACAAACCGGAGCAAAATCGTACAAGGGAGTGCGTTTTCAGCGAGAAATGGGTCAAATCGGGCTGTAATTGTCAAACCGTCACTGATATCGTCATTTCACGACGGAAATGTGCTATTTGGGTACGATATAGTGCAGAACGACACAAGCCGGAGCAAAATCGTGCAAGGGAGTGCATTTTCAGCGTGAAATGGGTCAAATCGGGCTGTAATTGTTGAACCGTCGCTGATATCGTCAAAGTCTCGACGGAAATGTGCTACTTGGGTCCGAAATATTGCAAAACGACACAAACCGGAGCAAAATCATACAAGGGAGTGCGTTTTCAGCGAGAAATGGGTAAAGTCGGGCTGTAATTGTTAAACCGTCACTGATATCGTCATACTCCCGACGGAAATGTGCTATTTGGGTCTGATATAGAACAGAACAACACAAACCGGAGCAAAATCGTGCAAGGGAGTGCATTTTCAGCGTGAGATGGGACAAAACGGGCTGTAATTGTTGAACCGTCGCTGATATCGTCAAACTCTAGACGGAAATGTGCTATTTGTGTACGATATAGTACAGAACAACACAAACCGGAGCAAGATCCTGCACGGGAGTGCGTTTTCAGCGAGAAATGTGTGAAATCGCGCCGTAATTGTTAAACCATCACTGATATCGTCAAACTCTCGACGGAAATCTCCTATTTGGGTCCGATATAGTGCAGAATGACAAAAACCGGAGCAAAATCGTGCAAGGGAGAGCGTTTTCAGCGAGAAATGTGTCAAATCGGGCTGTAACTGTGAAATCGTCACTGATATCGTCACACTTTCGACGAAAATGTGCTATTTCGGTCCGATCTAGTGCAGAACAACACAAACCGGAGCGAAATCGTGCAAGGGAGTGCGTTTTCAGTGAGAAATGGGTGAAATCGGGCTGTAATTCTTAAACCGTCACTGATATCGTCACACTTTCGACGGAAATGTGCTATTTTGATACGATATAGTGCAGAACGACACAAACCGGAGCGAAATCGTGCAAGGGAGTGCGTTTTCAGCGAGAAATGGTTCAAATCGGGCTGTAATTGTTAAGCCGTCACAGATATCGTCAAACTCTCGACGGAAATTGCTACTTGGGTCCGAAATAATGCAAAACGACACAAACCGGAGCAAAATCGTACAAGGGAGTGCGTTTTCAGCGAGAAATGGTTCAAATCGGGCTGTAATTGTTAAGCCGTCACTGATATCGTCACACTTTCGACGGAAATGTGCTATTTGGGTCCGATATAGTGCAGAACGACACAATCCGGAGCAAAATCGCGCAAGGGAGTGCGTTTTCAGCGAGAAATGGGTCAAACCGGGCTGTAATTGTTGAACCGTCGCTGGTATCGTCAAAGTCTCGACGGAAATGTGCTATTTGGGTCCGAAATAGTGCAAAACGACACAAACCGGAGCAAAATCGTGCAAGGGAGTGCGTTTTCAGCGAGAAATGGGCCAAATCGGGCTGTAATTGTTGAACCGTCGCTGATATCGTCAAACTCTCGACGGAAATGTGCTATTTGGATACGATCTAGTGCAGAACAACACAAACCGGAGCGAAATCGGGCAAGGGAGTGCGTTTTCAGCGAGAAATGGGTCAAATCGGGCTGTAATTCTTAAACCGTCACTGATATCGTCACACTTTCGACGGAAATGTGCTATTTTGATACGATATAGTGCAGAACGGCACAAACCGAAGCAAAATCGTGCAAGGGAGTGCGTTTTCAGCGAGAAATGGGTCAAATCGGGCTGTAATTGTTAAACCGACACTGATATCGTCAAACTCTCGACGGAAATGTGCTATTTGGACACGATATAATGCAGAACGACACAAATCGAAGCAAAATCGTGCAAGGGAGTGCGTTTTCAGCGAGAAATGTTTCAAATCGGGCTGTAATTGTTAAACCGTCATTGATATCGTCAAAGTCTCGACGGAAATGTGCTATTTGGGTCCGATATAGTGCAGAACATCACAAACCGGAGCAAAATCGTGCAAGGGAGTGCGTTTTCAGCGAGAAATGGGTGAAATCGTGCTGCAATTGTTAACCCGTCACTGATATCGTCAAACTCTCGACGGAAATGTGCTATTTGGATACGATATAGCGCAGAACGACACAAACCGGAGCAAAATCGTGCAAGGGAGTGCGTTTTCAGCGAGAAATGGGGCAAATCGGGCTGTAATTGTTAAACCGTCATTGATATCGTCAAAGTCTCGACGGAAATGTGCTATTTGGGTCCGATATAGTGCAGAACATCACAAACCGGAGCAAAATCGTGCAAGGGAGTGCGTTTTCAGCGAGAAATGGGTTAAATCGGGCTGTAATTGTTAAACCGTCACTGATATCGTCATTTCTCGGCGGCAATGTGCTATTTGGGTACGATATAGTGCAGAGCGACACAAACCGGAGCAAAATCGTGCAAAGGAGTGCGATATCAGCAAGAAATGGGTGAAATCGTGCTGTAATTGTTAACCCATCTCAGATATCGTCAAACTCTCGACGGAAATGTGCTATTTGGATACGATATAGTGCAGAACGACACAAACGGGAGCGAAATCGTGCAAGGGAATGCATTTTCAGCGAGAAATCGGTCAAATCGGGAAATAATTGTTAAACCGTCACTGATATCGTCAAAGTCTCGACGGAAATGTGCTATTTGGGTCCGATATAGTGCAGAACAACTCAAACCGGAGCAAAATCGTGCAAGGGAGTGCGTTTTCAGCGAGAAATGGGTTAAATCGGGCTGTAATTGTTAAACCGTCACTGATATCGTTAAAGTCTCGACGGAAATGTGCTATTTGGATACGATATAGCGCAGAACGACACAAACCGGAGCAAAATCGTGCAAGGGAGTGCGTTTTCAGCGAGAAATGGGTTAAATCGGGCTGTAATTGTTAAACCGTCACTGATATCGTCACACTTTCGACGAAAATGTGCTATTTCGGTTCGATGTAGTGCAGAACAACACAAACCGGAGCAAAATCGTGCAAGGGAGTGCGTTTTCAGCGAGAAATGGGTCAAACCGGGCTGTAATTGTTAAACCGTCACTGATATCGTCACACTTTCGACGAAAATGTGCTATTTCGGTCCGATCTAGTGCAGAACAACACAAACCGGAGCGAAATCGAGCAAGGGTGTGCGTTTTCAGCGAGAAATGGGTTAAATCGGGCTGTAATTGTTAAACCGTCACTGATAGCGTCAAAGTCTCGACGGAAATGTGCTATTTGGGTACGATATAGTGCAGAACCACACAAACCGGAGCAAAATCGTGCAAGGAAGTGCGTTTTCAGTGAGAAATGGGTTAAATCCGGCTGTAATTGTTAAACCGTCGCTGATATCGTCATTTCTCGACGGAAATGTGCTATTTGGGTACGATACAGTGCAGAACGACACACACCGGAGCAAAATCGTGCAAGGGAGTGCGTTTTCAGCGAGAAATGGGTCAATTCGTGCTGTAATTGTTAAACTGTCACTGATATCGGCATTTCTCGACGGAAATGTGCTATTTGGGTACGATATAGTGCAGAACGACACAAACCGGAGCAAAATCGTGCAAGGGAGTGCGTTTTCAGCGAGAAATGGGTCAAATCGGGCTGTAATTGTTGAACCGCCGCTGATATCGTCAAACTCTCGACGGAAATTGCTACTTGGGTCCGAAATAGTGCAAAACGACACAAACCGGAGCAAAATCGTGCAAGGGAGTGCGCTTTCAGCGAGAAATGGGTCAAATCGGGCTGTAATTGTTAAGCCGTCACTGATATCGTCAAAGTCACGACGGAAATGTGCTATTTGGGTCCGATATAGTGCAGAACAACACAAACCGGAGCAAAATCGTGCAAGGGAGTGCGTTTTCAGCGAGAAATGGGTTAAATCTGGCTGTAATTGTTAAACCGTCACTGATAGCGTCAAAGTCTCGACGGAAATGTGCTATTTGGGTACGATATAGTGCAGAACCACACAATCCGGAGCAAAATCGTGCAAGGAAGTGCGTTTTCAGTGAGAAATGGGTTAAATCGGGCTGTAATTGTTAAACCGTCGCTGATATCGTCATTTCTCGACGGAAATGTGCGATTTGGGTACGATACAGTGCAGAACGACACACACCGGAGCAAAATCGTGCAAGGGAGTGCGTTTTCAGCGAGAAATGGGTCAAATCGGGCTGTAATTGTTGATCCGCCGCTGATATCGTCAAACTCTCGACGGAAATTGCTACTTGGGTCCGAAATAGTGCAAAACGACACAAACCGGAGCAAAATCGTGCAAGGGAGTGCGCTTTCAGCGAGCAATGGGTCAAATCGGGCTGTAATTGTTAAACCGTCACTGATAGCGTCAAAGTCTCGACGGAAATGTGCTATTTGGGTACGATATAGTGCAGAACCACACAAACCGGAGCAAAATCGTGCAAGGAAGTGCGTTTTCAGTGAGAAATGGGTTAAATCCGACTGTAATTGTTAAACCGTCGCTGATATCGTCATTTCTCGACGGAAATGTGCTATTTGGGTACGATACAGTGCAGAACGACACACACCGGAGCAAAATCGTGCAAGGGAGTGCGTTTTCAGCGAGAAATGGGTCAATTCGTGCTGTAATTGTTAAACTGTCACTGATATCGGCATTTCTCGACGGAAATGTGCTATTTGGGTACGATATAGTGCAGAACGACACAAACCGGAGCAAAATCGTGCAAGGGAGTGCGTTTTCAGCGAGAAATGGGTCAAATCGGGCTGTAATTGTTGAACCGCCGCTGATATCGTCAAACTCTCGACGGAAATTGCTACTTGGGTCCGAAATAGTGCAAAACGACACAAACCGGAGCAAAATCGTGCAAGGGAGTGCGCTTTCAGCGAGAAATGGGTCAAATCGGGCTGTAATTGTTAAGCCGTCACTGATATCGTCAAAGTCACGACGGAAATGTGCTATTTGGGTCCGATATAGTGCAGAACAACACAAACCGGAGCAAAATCGTGCAAGGGAGTGCGTTTTCAGCGAGAAATGGGTTAAATCGGGCTGTAACTGTTAAACCGTCACTGATAGCGTCAAAGTCTCGACGGAAATGTGCTATTTGGGTACGATATAGTGCAGAACCACACAATCCGGAGCAAAATCGTGCAAGGAAGTGCGTTTTCAGTGAGAAATGGGTTAAATCGGGCTGTAATTGTTAAACCGTCGCTGATATCGTCATTTCTCGACGGAAATGTGCTATTTGGGTACGATACAGTGCAGAACGACACACACCGGAGCAAAATCGTGCAAGGGAGTGCGTTTTCAGCGAGAAATGGGTCAAATCGGGCTGTAATTGTTGAACCGCTGCTGATATCTTCAAACTCTCGACGGAAATTGCTACTTGGGTCCGAAATAGTGCAAAACGACACAAACCGGAGCAAAATCGTGCAAGGGAGTGCGCTTTCAGCGAGAAATGGGTCAAATCGGGCTGTAATTGTTAAACCGACACTGATATCGTCAAACTCTCGACGGAAATGTGCTATTTGGATACGATATAATGCAGAACGACACAAACCGGAGCAAAATCGTGCAAGGGAGTGCGTTTTCAGCGAGAAATGGGTCAAATCGTGCTGTAATTGTTAAACCGTCACTGATATCGTCAAAGTCTCAACGGAAATGTGCTATTTGGGTTCGATATACTGCAGAACGACACAAACCGGAGTGAAATCGTGCAAGGGAGTGCGTTTTCAGCGAGAAATGGGTCAAATCGGGGTGTAATTGTTAAACCGTCACTGATATCGTCACACTTTCGACGGAAATATGCAATCTGGGTCGGATATCGTGCAGAACGACACAATCCGGAGCAAAATCGTGCAAGGGAGTGCGGTTTCAGCGAGAAATGGGTCAAATCGGGCTGTAATTGTTAACCCGTCACTGATATCGTCATTTCTCGACGGAAATGTGCTATTTGGGTACGATATAGTGCATAACGACACAAACCGGAGCAAAATCGTGCAAGGGAGTGAGTTTTCAGCGAGCAATGGGTCAAATCGGGCTGTAATAGTTGAACCGTCGCTGATATCGTCAAACTCTCGACGGAAATGTGCTATTTGGGGCACGATACAGTGCAGAACGACACAAACCGAAGCAAAATCGTGCAAGGGAGTGCGTTATCAGCGAGAAATGGGTGAAATCGTGCTGTAATTGTTAACCCGTCACAGATATCGTCAAACTCTCGACGGAAATGTGCTATTTGGGCACGATATAGTGCAGAACGACACAAACCGAAGCAAAATCGTGCAAGGGAGTGCAATATCAGCGCGAAATGGGTGAAATCGTGCTGTAATTGTTAACCCCTCACTGATATCGTCAAACTCTCGACGGAAATGTGCTATTTGGATACGATATAGCGCAGAATGACACAAACCGGAGCAAAATCGTGCAAGGGAGTGCGTTTTCAGCGAGAAACGGGGCAAATCAGGCTGTAATTGTTAAACCGTCATTGATATCGTCATTTCTCGGCGGAAATGTGCTATTTGGGTACGATATAGTGCAGAACGATACAAACCGGAGCAAAATCGTGCAAGGGAGTGCGTTATCAGCGAGAAATGGGTGAAATCGTGCTGTAATTGTTAACCCGTCACAGATATCGTCACACTTTCGACGGAAATATGCAATCTGGGTCGGATATCGTGCAGAACGACACAATCCGGAGCAAAATCGTGCAAGGGAGTGCGGTTTCAGCGAGAAATGGGTCAAATCGGGCTGTAATTGTTAACCCGTCACTGATATCGTCATTTCTCGACGGAAATGTGCTATTTGGGTACGATATAGTGCATAACGACACAAACCGGAGCAAAATCGTGCAAGGGAGTGAGTTTTCAGCGAGCAATGGGTCAAATCGGGCTGTAATAGTTGAACCGTCGCTGATATCGTCAAACTCTCGACGGAAATGTGCTATTTGGGCACGATACAGTGCAGAACGACACAAACCGAAGCAAAATCGTGCAAGGGAGTGCGTTATCAGCGAGAAATGGGTGAAATCGTGCTGTAATTGTTAACCCGTCACAGATATCGTCAAACTCTCGACGGAAATGTGCTATTGGGTCCGATATAGTGCAGAACAACACAAACCGGAGCAAAATCGTGCAAGGGAGTGCGTTTTCAGCGAGAAATGGGTTAAATCGGGCTGTAACTGTTAAACCGTCACTGATAGCGTCAAAGTCTCGACGGAAATGTGCTATTTGGGTACGATATAGTGCAGAACCACACAATCCGGAGCAAAATCGTGCAAGGAAGTGCGTTTTCAGTGAGAAATGGGTTAAATCGGGCTGTAATTGTTAAACCGTCGCTGATATCGTCATTTCTCGACGGAAATGTGCTATTTGGGTACGATACAGTGCAGAACGACACACACCGGAGCAAAATCGTGCAAGGGAGTGCGTTTTCAGCGAGAAATGGGTCAAATCGGGCTGTAATTGTTGAACCGCTGCTGATATCTTCAAACTCTCGACGGAAATTGCTACTTGGGTCCGAAATAGTGCAAAACGACACAAACCGGAGCAAAATCGTGCAAGGGAGTGCGCTTTCAGCGAGAAATGGGTCAAATCGGGCTGTAATTGTTAAACCGACACTGATATCGTCAAACTCTCGACGGAAATGTGCTATTTGGATACGATATAATGCAGAACGACACAAACCGGAGCAAAATCGTGCAAGGGAGTGCGTTTTCAGCGAGAAATGGGTCAAATCGTGCTGTAATTGTTAAACCGTCACTGATATCGTCAAAGTCTCAACGGAAATGTGCTATTTGGGTTCGATATACTGCAGAACGACACAAACCGGAGTGAAATCGTGCAAGGGAGTGCGTTTTCAGCGAGAAATGGGTCAAATCGGGGTGTAATTGTTAAACCGTCACTGATATCGTCACACTTTCGACGGAAATATGCAATCTGGGTCGGATATCGTGCAGAACGACACAATCCGGAGCAAAATCGTGCAAGGGAGTGCGGTTTCAGCGAGAAATGGGTCAAATCGGGCTGTAATTGTTAACCCGTCACTGATATCGTCATTTCTCGACGGAAATGTGCTATTTGGGTACGATATAGTGCATAACGACACAAACCGGAGCAAAATCGTGCAAGGGAGTGAGTTTTCAGCGAGCAATGGGTCAAATCGGGCTTGTAATAGTTGAACCGTCGCTGATATCGTCAAACTCTCGACGGAAATGTGCTATTTGGGCACGATACAGTGCAGAACGACACAAACCGAAGCAAAATCGTGCAAGGGAGTGCGTTATCAGCGAGAAATGGGTGAAATCGTGCTGTAATTGTTAACCCGTCACAGATATCGTCAAACTCTCGACGGAAATGTGCTATTTGGGCACGATATAGTGCAGAACGACACAAACCGAAGCAAAATCGTGCAAGGGAGTGCAATATCAGCGCGAAATGGGTGAAATCGTGCTGTAATTGTTAACCCCTCACTGATATCGTCAAACTCTCGACGGAAATGTGCTATTTGGATACGATATAGCGCAGAATGACACAAACCGGAGCAAAATCGTGCAAGGGAGTGCGTTTTCAGCGAGAAACGGGGCAAATCAGGCTGTAATTGTTAAACCGTCATTGATATCGTCATTTCTCGGCGGAAATGTGCTATTTGGGTACGATATAGTGCAGAACGATACAAACCGGAGCAAAATCGTGCAAGGGAGTGCGTTATCAGCGAGAAATGGGTGAAATCGTGCTGTAATTGTTAACCCGTCACAGATATCGTCAAACTCTCGACGGAAATGTGCTATTTGGGCACGATATAGTGCAGAACCACACAAACCGAAGCAAAATCGTGCAAGGGAGTGCGTTATCAGCCAGAAATGGGTGAAATCGTGCTGTAATTGTTAACCCGTCACTGATATCGTCAAACTCTCGACGGAAATGTGCTATTTGGATACGATATAGCGCAGAACGACACAAACCGGAGCAAAATCGTGCAAGGGAGTGCGTTTTCAGCGAGAAATGGGGCAAATCGGGCTGTAATTGTTAAACCGTCACTGATATCGTCAAACTCTCGACGGAAATGTGCTATTTGGGTACGATATGGTGCAGAACGACACAAACCGGAGCGAAATCGTGCAAGGGAGTGCGTTTTCAGCGAGAAATGGTTCAAATCTGGCTGTAACTGTTAAACCGTCGCCGATATCGTCACACTTTCGACGAAAATGAGCTATTTCAGTCCGATCTAGTGCAGAACAACACAAACCGGAGCGAAATCGTGCAAGGGAGTGCATTTTCAGCGAGAAATGGTTCAAATCGGGCTGTAATTGTTAAACCGTCACTGATATCGTCATTTCTCGGCGGCAATGTGCTATTTGGGTACGATATAGTGCAGAGCGAAACAAACCGGAGCAAAATCGTGCAAAGGAGTGCGTTATCAGCGAGAAATGGGTGAAATCGTGCTGTAATTGTTAACCCGTCTCAGATATCGTCAAACTCTCGACGGAAATGTGCTATTTGGATACGATATAGTGCAGAACGACACAAACCGGAGCGAAATCGTGCAAGGGAATGCATTTTCAGCGAGAAATCGGTCAAATCGGGCTGTAATTGTTGAACCGTCGCTGATATCGTCAAACTCTCGACGGAAATGTGCTATTTGGGCACGATACAGTGCAGAACGACACAAACCGAAGCAAAATCGTGCAAGGGAGTGCGTTTTCAGCGAGAAATGGGCCAAATCGTGCTGTAATTGTTAAACCGTCACAGATATCGACAAACTCTCGACGGAAATGTGCTATTTGGGTACGATATAGTGCAGATCGACACAAACCGGAGCAAAATCGTGCAAGGGAATGCGTTTTCAGCGAGAAATGGGTCTAATCGGGCTGTAATTGTTGAACCGTCCCTGGTATCGTCAAAGTCTCGACGGAAATGTGCTATTTGGGTACGATATGGTGCAGAACGACACAAACCGGAGCGAAATCGAGCAAGGGAGTGCGTTTTCAGCGAGAAATGGGTCAAATCGGGCTGTAATTGTTGAACCGCCGCTGATATCATCAAACTCTCGACGGAAATGTGCTATTTGAGCACGATATAGTGCAGAACGGCACAAACCGAAGCAAAATCGTGCAAGGGAGTGCGTTTTCAGCGAGAAATGGGTCAAATCGGGCTGTAATTGTTAAACCGACACTGATATCGTCAAACTCTCGACGGAAATGTGCTATTTGGACACGATATAATGCAGAACGACACAAATCGGAGCAAAATCGTGCAAGGGAGTGCGTTTTCAGCGAGAAATGTTTCAAATCGGGCTGTAATTGTTAAACCGACACTGATATCGTCAAACTCTCGACGGAAATGTGCTATTTGGACACGATATAATACAGAACGACACAAATCGGAGCAAAATCGTGCAAGGGAGTGCGTTTTCAGCGAGAAATGTTTCAAATCGGGCTGTAATTGTTAAACCGTCACTGATATCGTCATTTCTCGGCGGCAATGTGCTATTTGCGTACGATATAGTGCAGAGCGACACAAACCGGAGCAAAATCGTGCAAAGGAGTGCGTTATCAGCGAGAAATGGGTCAAATCGGGCTGTAATTGTTAACCCGTCACTGATATCGTCACACTTTCGACGGAAATATGCAATCTGGGTCGGATATAGTGCAGAACGACACAATCCGGAGCAAAATCGTGCAAGGAAGTGCGGTTTCAGCGAGAAATGGGTCAAATCGGGCTGTAATTGTTAAACCGTCATTGATATCGTCAAAGTCTCGACGGAGATGTGCTATTTGGGTCCGATATAGTGCAGAACATCACAAACCGGAGCAAAATCGTGCAAGAGTAGTGCGTTTTCAGCGAGAAATGGGTTAAATCGGGCTGTCATTGTTAAACCGTCATTGATATCGTCAAACTCTCGACGGAAATGCGCTATATGGGTACGATATAGTGCAGAACGACACAAATCGGAGCAAAATCGTGCAAGGCAGTGCGTTTTCAGCGAGAAATGGGTCAAATCGGGCTATAATTGTTGAACCGTCGCTGATATCGTCAAACTGTCGACGGAAATGTGCTATTTGGATACGATATAGTGCAGAACGACACAAACCGGAGCGAAATCGTGCAAGGGAGTGCGTTTTCAGCGAGAAATGGGCCAAATCGTGCTGTAATTGTTAAACCGTCACAGATATCGTCAAACTCTCGACGGAAATGTGCTATTTGGGTACGATATAGTGCAGAACGACACAAACCGGAGCAAAGTCGTGCAAGGGAATGCGTTTTCAGCGAGAAATGGGCCAAATCGTGCTGTAATTGTTAAACCGTCACAGATATCGTCAAACTCTCGACGGAAATATGCAATTTGGGTACGATATAGTGCATAACGACACAAACCGGAGCAAGATCGTGCAAGGGAGTGCGTTTTCAGCGAGAAATGGGTCAAATCGGGCTGTAATTGTTGAACCGTCGCTGATATCGTCAAACTCTCGACGGAAATGTGCTATTTGTGCACGATACAGTGCAGAACGACACAAACCGAAGCACAGTCGTGCAAGGGAGTGCGTTTTCAGCGAGAAATGGGCCAAATCGTGCTGTAATTGTTAAACCGTCACAGATATCGTCAAACTCTCGAAGGAAATGTGCAATTTGGGTACGATATAGTGCAGAACGACACAAACCGGGGCAAAATCGTGCAAGGGAGTGCGTTTTCAGCGAGAAATGGTTCAAATCGGGCTGTAATTGTTGAACCGTCGCTGATATCGTCAAAGTCTCGACGGAAATGTGCTATTTGGGTCCGATATAGTGCAGAACGACACAATCCGGAGCAAAATCGTGCAAGGGAGTGCGTTTTCAGCGAGAAATGGGTCAAATCGGGCTGTAATTGTTAAACCGTCACTGATATCGTCACACTTTCGACGAAAATGTGCTATTTCGGTCCGATCTAGTGCAGAACGACACAAACCGGAGCGAAATCGTACAAGGGAGTGGGTTTTCAGCGAGAAATGGGCCAAATCGGGCTGTAATTGTTAAATCGTCACTGATATCGTCACACTTTCGACGAAAATGTGCTATTTCGGTCCGATCTAGTGCAGAACAACACAAACCGGAGCGAAATCGTGCAAGGGAGTGCGTTTTCAGCGAGAAATGGGTCAAATCGGGCTGTAATTGTTGAACCGCCGCTGATATCGTCAAACTCTCGACGGAAATTGCTACTTGGGTCCGAAATAGTGTAAAACGACACAAACCGGAGCAAAATCGTGCAAGGGAGTGCGCTTTCAGCGAGAAATGGGTGAAATCGGGCTGTAATTGTTAAGCCGTCACTGATATCGTCAAAGTCACGACGGAAATGTGCTATTTGGATACGATATAGCGCAGAACGACACAAACCGGAGCGAAATCGTACAAGGGAGTGCGTTTTCAGCGATAAATGGGCCAAATCGGGCTGTAATTGTTAAACCGTCACTGATATCGTCACACTTTCGACGAAAATGTGCTATTTCGGTCCGATCTAGTGCAGAACAACACAAACCGGAGCGAAATCGTGCAAGGGAGTGCGTTTTCAGCGAGAAAGGGTCAAATCGGGCTGTAATTGTTAAACCGTCACTGTTATCGTCACACTTTCGACGGAAATGTGCTATTTGGATACGATATAGTGCAGAACAACACACACCGGAGCGAAATCGTGCAAGGGAGTGCATTTTCAGCGAAAAATGGTTCAAATCGGACTGTAATTGTTAAACCGTCACTGATATCGTCATTTCTCGGCGGAAATGTGCTATTTGGGTACGATATAGTGCAGAACGACACAAACCGGAGCAAAATCGTGCAAGAGAGTGCGTTATCAGCGATAAATGGGTGAAATCGTGCTGTAATTGTTAACCCGTCACAGATATCGTCAACTCTCGACGGAAATGTGCTATTTGGGCACGATATAGTGCAGAACGACACAAACCGAAGCAAAATCGTGCAAGGGAGTGCGTTATCAGCGAGAAGTGGGTGAAAACGTGCTGTAATTGTTAACCCGTCACTGATATCGTCAAACTCTCGACGGAAATGTGCTATTTGGATACGATATAGCGCAGAACGACACAAACCGGAGCAAAATCGTGCAAGGGAGTGCGTTTTCAGCGAGAAATAGGTTAAATCGGGCTGTAATTGTTAAACCGTCACTGATATCGTCACACTTTCGACGAAAATGTGCTATTTCGGTCCGATCTAGTGCAGAACAACACAAACCGGAGCGAAATCGAGCAACGGTGGGCGTTTTCAGCGAGAAATGGGTTAAATCGGGCTGTAATTGTTAAACCGTCACTGATAGCGTCAAAGTCTCGACGGAAATGTGCTATTTGGGTACGATATAGTGCAGAACCACACAAACCGGAGCAAAATCGTGCAAGGAAGTGCGTTTTCGGTGAGAAATGGGTGAAAACGTGCTGTAATTGTTAACCCGTCACTGATATCGTCAAACTCTCGACGGAAATGTGCTATTTGGATACGATATAGCGCAGAACGACACAAACCGGAGCAAAATCGTGCAAGGGAGTGCGTTTTCAGCGAGAAATAGGTTAAATCGGGCTGTAACTGTTAACCCGTCGCCGATATCGTCACACTTTCGACGAAAATGAGCTATTTCAGTCCGATCTAGTGCAGAACAACACAAACCGGAGCGAAATCGTGCAAGGGAGTGCATTTTCAGCGAGAAAATCGGGCTGTAACTGTGAAATCGTCACTGATATCGTCACACTTTCGACGAAAATGTGCTATTTGGGTACGATATAGTGCAGAACGACACAAACGGGGCAAAATCGTGCAAGGGAGTGCGTTTCAGCGAGAAATGGTTCAAATCGGGCTGTAATTGTTGAAACCGTCGCTGATATCGTCAAAGTCTCGACGGAAATGTGCTATTTGGGTCCCGATATAGTGCAGAACGACACAATCCGGAGCAAAATCGTGCAAGGGAGTGCGTTTTCCCAGCGAGAAATGGGTCAAATCGGGCTGTAATTGTTAAACCGTCACTGATATCGTCACACTTTCGACGAAAATGTGCTATTTCGGTCCGATCTAGTGCAGAACGACACAAACCGGAGCGAAATCGTACAAGGGAGTGGGTTTTCAGCGAGAAATGGGCCAAATCGGGCTGTAATTGTTAAATCGTCACTGATATCGTCACACTTTCGACGAAAATGTGCTATTTCGGTCCGATCTAGTGCAGAAACAACACAAACCGGAGCGAAATCGTGCAAGGGAGTGCGTTTTCAGCGAGAAATGGGTCAAATCGGGGCTGTAATTGTTGAACCGCCGCTGATATCGTCAAACTCTCGACGGAAATTGCTACTTGGGTCCGAAATAGTGTAAAACGACACAAACCGGAGCAAAATCGTGCAAGGGAGTGCGCTTTCAGCGAGAAATGGGTGAAATCGGGCTGTAATTGTTAAGCCGTCACTGATATCGTCAAAGTCACGACGGAAATGTGCTATTTGGATACGATATTAGCGCAGAACGACACAAACCGGAGCGAAATCGTACAAGGAGTGCGTTTTTCAGCGATAAATGGGCCAAATCGGGCTGTAATTGTTAAAACCGTCACTGATATCGTCACACTTTCGACGAAAATGTGCTATTTCGGTCCGATTCTTAGTGCAGAACAACACAACCCGGAGCGAAATCGTGCAAGGGAGTGCGTTTTCAGCGAGAAAGGGTCAAATCGGGCTGTAATTGTTAAACCGTCACTGTTATCGTCACACTTTCGACGGAAATGTGCTATTTGGATACGATATAGTGCAGAACAACACACACCGGAGCGAAATCGTGCAAGGGAGTGCATTTTCAGCGAAAAATGGTTCAAATCGGACTGTAATTGTTAAACCGTCACTGATATCGTCATTTCTCGGCGGAAATGTGCTATTTGGGTACGATATAGTGCAGAACGACACAAACCGGAGCAAAATCGTGCAAGAGAGTGCGTTATCAGCGATAAATGGGTGAAATCGTGCTGTAATTGTTAACCCGTCACAGATATCGTCAACTCTCGACGGAAATGTGCTATTTGGGCACGATATAGTGCAGAACGACACAAACCGAAGCAAAATCGTGCAAGGGAGTGCGTTATCAGCGAGAAGTGGGGTGAAAACGTGCTGTAATTGTTAACCCCGTCCACTGATATCGTCAAACTCTCGACGGAAATGTGCTATTTGGATACGATATAGCGCAGAACGACACAAACCGGAGCAAAATCGTGCAAGGGAGTGCGTTTTCAGCGAGAAATAGGTTAAATCGGGCTGTAATTGTTAAACCGTCACTGATATCGTCACACTTTCGACGAAAATGTGCTATTTCGGTCCGATCTAGTGCAGAACAACACAAACCGGAGCGAAATCGAGCAACGGTGGGCGTTTCAGCGAGAAATGGGTTAAATCGGGCTGTAATTGTTAAACCGTCACTGATAGCGTCAAAGTCTCGACGGAAATGTGCTATTTGGGTACGATATAGTGCAGAACCACACAAACCGGAGCAAAATCGTGCAAGGAAGTGCGTTTTCGGTGAGAAATGGGTGAAAACGTGCTGTAATTGTTAACCCGTCACTGATATCGTCAAACTCTCGACGGAAATGTGCTATTTGGATACGATATAGCGCAGAACGACACAAACCGGAGCAAAATCGTGCAAGGGAGTGCGTTTTCAGCGAGAAATAGGTTAAATCGGGCTGTAACTGTTAACCCGTCGCCGATATCGTCACACTTTCGACGAAAATGAGCTATTTCAGTCCGATCTAGTGCAGAACAACACAAACCGGAGCGAAATCGTGCAAGGGAGTGCATTTTCAGCGAGAAATGGTTCAAATCGGGCTGTAATTGTTAAACCGTCACTGATATCGTCATTTCTCGGCGGCAATGTGCTATTTGGGTACGATATAGTGCAGAGCGAAACAAACCGGAGCAAAATCGTGCAAAGGAGTGCGTTATCAGCGAGAAATGGGTGAAATCGTGCTGTAATTGTTAACCCGTCACAGATATCGTCAACTCTCGACGGAAATGTGCTATTTGGGCACGATACAGTGCAGAACGACACAAACCGAAGCAAAATCATGCAAGGGAGTGCGTTATCAGCGAGAAATGGGTGAAATCGTGCTGTAATTGTTAACCCGTCACTGATATCGTCAAACTCTCGACGGAAATGTGCTATTTGGATACGATATAGCGCAGAACGACACAAACCGGAGCAAAATCGTGCAAGGGAGTGCGTTTTCAGCGAGAAATGGGGCAAATCGGGCTGTAATTGTTAAACCGTCATTGATATCGTCAAAGTCTCGACGGAGATGTGCTATTTGGGTCCGATATAGTGCAGAACATCACAAACCGGAGCAAAATCGTGCAAGGTAGTGCGTTTTCAGCGAGAAATGGGTTAAATCGGGCTGTCATTGTTAAACCGTCATTGATATCGTCAAACTCTCGACGGAAATGCGCTATATGGGTACGATATAGTGCAGAACGACACAAATCGGAGCAAAATCGTGCAAGGCAGTGCGTTTTCAGCGAGAAATGGGTCAAATCGGGCTATAATTGTTAAACCGTCACTGATATCGTCAAAGTCTCGACAGAAATGTGCTATTTGGGTCCGATATAGTGCAGAACAACACAAACCGGAGCAAAATCGTGCAAGGGAGTGCCTTTTCAGCGAGAAATGGGCCAAATCGGGCTGTAATTGTTAAACCGTCACTGATATCGTCGCACTTTCGACGGAAATGTGCTATTTGGATACGATATAGTGCAGAACAACACACACCGGAGCGAAATCGTGCAAGGGAGTGCATTTTCAGCGAAAAATGGTTCAAATCGGACTGTAATTGTTAAACCGTCACAGATATCGTCATTTCTCGGCGGAAATGTGCTATTTGGGTACGATATAGTGCAGAACGACACAAACCGGAGCAAAAACGTGCAAGGGAGTGCGTTATCAGCGAGAAATGGGTGAAATCGTGCTGTAATTGTTAACCCGTCACAGATATCGTCAAACTCTCGACGGAAATGTGCTATTTGGGTACGATATAGTGCAGAACGACACAAACCGAAGCAAAATCGTGCAAGGGAGTGCGTTATCAGCGAGAAATGTGTCAAATCGGGCTGTAACTGTGAAATCGTCACTGATATCGTCACACTTTCGACGAAAATGTGCTATTTCGGTCCGATCTAGTGCAGAACAACACAAACCGGAGCGAAATCGTGCAAGGGAGTGCGTTTTCAGCGAGAAATGGGTCAAACCGGGCTGTAATTGTTGAACCGTCGCTGGTATCGTCAAAGTCTCGACGGAAATGTGCTATTTGGGTCCGATATAGTGCAGAACGACACAATCCGGAGCAAAATCGTGCAAGGGAGTGCGTTTTCAGTGAGAAATGGGTTAAATCGGGCTGTAATTGTTGAACCGTCGCTGATATCGTCAAACTGTCGACGGAAATGTGCTATTTGGATACGATATAGTGCAGAACGACACAAACCGGAGCGAAATCGTGCAAGGGAGTGCGTTTTCAGCGAGAAATGGGCCAAATCGTGCTGTAATTGTTAAACCGTCACAGATATCGTCAAACTCTCGACGGAAATGTGCTATTTGGGTACGATATAGTGCAGAACGACACAAACCGGAGCAAAGTCGTGCAAGGGAATGCGTTTTCAGCGAGAAATGTGTCAAATCGGGCTGTAATTGTTGAACCGTCGCTGGTATCGTCAAAGTCTCGACGGAAATGTGCTATTTGGGTCCGATATAGTGCAGAACGACACAATCCGGAGCAGAATCGTGCAAGGGAGTGCGTTTTCAGCGAGAAATGGGTCAAATCGGGCTGTAATTGTTGAACCGCCGCTGATATCGTCAAACTCTCGACGGAAATGTGCTATTTGGATACGATATAATGCAGAGCGACACAAACCGGAGCAAAATCGTGCAAGGGAGTTCGTTTTCAGCGAGAAATGGGACAAATCGGGCTGTAATTGTTAAACGGTCACTGGTATCGTCAAAGTCTCAACGGAAATGTGCTATTTGGGTCCGATATAGTGCAGAACGACACAAACCGGAGCGAAATCGTGCAAGGGAGTGCGTTTTCAGCGAGAAATGGGTCAAATCGGGCTGTAATTGTTAAACCGTCACTGATATCGTCACACTTTCGACGAAAATGTGCTATTTCGGTCCGATCTAGTGCAGAACATCACAAACCGGAGCGAAATCGTGCAAGGGAGTGCGTTTTCAGCGAGAAATGGGTCAAATCGGGCTGTAATTGGTAAACCGTCACTGACATCGTCACACTTTCGACGGAAATGTGCTATTTGGGTCCGATGTAGTGCAGAACGACACAATCCGGAGCAAAATCGTGCAAGGGAGTGCGTTTTCAGCGAGAAATGGGTCAAATCGGGCTGTAATTGTTAACCCCTCACTGATATCGTCATTTCTCGACGGAAATGTGCTATTTGGGTACGATATAGTGCATAACGACACAAACCGGAGCAAGATCGTGCAAGGGAGTGCGTTTTCAGCGAGAAATGGGTCAAATCGGGCTGTAATTGTTGAACCGTCGCTGATATCGTCAAAGTCTCGACGGAAATGTGCTATTTGTGCACGATACAGTGCAGAACGACACAAACCGAAGCACAGTCGTGCAAGGGAGTGCGTTTTCAGCGAGAAATGGGCCAAATCGTGCTGTAATTGTTAAACCGTCACAGATATCGTCAAACTCTCGACGGAAATGTGCAATTTGGGTACGATATAGTGCAGAACGACACAAACCGGGGCAAAATCGTGCAAGGGAGTGCGTTTTCAGCGAGAAATGGTTCAAATCGGGCTGTAATTGTTGAACCGTCGCTGATATCGTCAAAGTCTCGACGGAAATGTGCTATTTGGGTCCGATATAGTGCAGAACGACACAATCCGGAGCAAAATCGTGCAAGGGAGTGCGTTTTCAGCGAGAAATGGGTCAAATCGGGCTGTAATTGTTAAACCGTCACTGATATCGTCACACTTTCGACGAAAATGTGCTATTTCGGTCCGATCTAGTGCAGAACGACACAAACCGGAGCGAAATCGTACAAGGGAGTGCGTTTTCAGCGAGAAATGGGCCAAATCGGGCTGTAATTGTTAAATCGTCACTGATATCGTCACACTTTCGACGAAAATGTGCTATTTCGGTCCGATCTAGTGCAGAACAACACAAACCGGAGCGAAATCGTGCAAGGGAGTGCGTTTTCAGCGAGAAATGGGTCAAATCGGGCTGTAATTGTTGAACCGTCGCTGATATCGTCAAAGTCTCGACGGAAATGTGCTATTTGGGTCCGATATAGTGCAGAGCGAAACAAACCGGAGCAAAATCGTGCAAAGGAGTGCGTTATCAGCGAGAAATGTGTGAAATCGTGCTGTAATTGTTAACCCGTCTCAGATATCGTCAAACTCTCGATGGAAATGCGCTATATGGGTACGATATAGTGCAGAACGACACAAACCGGAGCAAAATCGTGCAAGGGTGTGCGTTTTCAGCGAGAAATGGGTCAAATCGGGCTGTAATTGTTGAACCGCCGCTGATGTCATCAAACTCTCGACGGAAATGTGCTATTTGGGCACGATATAGAGCAGAACGGCACAAACCGAAGCAAAATCGTGCAAGGGAGTGCGTTTTCAGCGAGAAATGGGTCAAATCGGGCTGTAATTGTTGAACCGCCGCTGATATCGTCAAACTCTCGACGGAAATTGCTACTTGGGTCCGAAATAGTGCAAAACGACACAAACCGGAGCAAAATCGTGCAAGGGAGTGCGCTTTCAGCGAGAAATGGGTCAAATCGGGCTGTAATTGTTAAGCCGTCACTGATATCGTCAAAGTCACGACGGAAATGTGCTATTTGGGTCCGATATAGTGCAGAACAACACAAACCGGAGCAAAATCGTGCAAGGGAGTGCGTTTTCAGCGAGAAATGGGTTAAATCGGGCTGTAATTGTTAAACCGTCACTGATAGCGTCAAAGTCTCGACGGAAATGTGCTATTTGGGTACGATATAGTGCAGAACCACACAATCCGGAGCAAAATCGTGCAAGGAAGTGCGTGTTCAGTGAGAAATGGGTTAAATCGGGCTGTAATTGTTAAACCGTCGCTGATATCGTCATTTCTCGACGGAAATGTGCTATTTGGGTACGATACAGTGCAGAACGACACACACACCGGAGCAAAATCGTGCAAGGGAGTGCGTTTTCAGCGAGAAATGGGTCAAATCGGGCTGTAATTGTTGAACCGCCGCTGATATCGTCAAACTCTCGACGGAAATTGCTACTTGGGTCCGAAATAGTGCAAAACGACACAAACCGGAGCAAAATCGTGCAAGGGAGTGCGCTTTCAGCGAGAAATGGGTCATATCGGGCTGTAATTGTTGATCCGTCGCTGATATCGTCAAAGTCTCGACGAAATGTGCTATTTGGGTCCGATATAGTGCAGAACGACACAATCCGGAGCAAAATCGTGCAAGGGAGTGCGTTTTCCAGCGAGAAATGGGTCAAATCGGGCTGTAATTGTTAAAACCGTCACTGATACCGTCACACTTCGACGAAAATGTGCTATTTCGGTCCGACCTAGTGCAGAACACACAAACCGGAGCGAAATCGTGGAAGGGAGAGCGTTTACAGCGAGAAATGGGACAAATCGGGCTGTAATTGTTAAACCGTCACTGATATGGTCACACTTTCGACGGAAATGTGCTATTTGGATACGATATAGTGCAGACCTACACAAATCGGAGCGAAATCGTGCAAGGGAGTGCATTTTCAGCGAGAAATGGTTCAAATCAGGCTGTAATTGTTAAACCGTCACTGATATCGTCATTTCTCGGCGGCAATGTGCTATTTGGGTACGATATAGTGCAGAGCGAAACAAACCGGAGCAAAATCGTGCAAAGGAGTGCGTTATCAGCGAGAAATGTGTGAAATCGTGCTGTAATTGTTAACCCGTCTCAGATATCGTCAAACTCTCGATGGAAATGCGCTATATGGGTACGATATAGTGCAGAACGACACAAACCGGAGCAAAATCGTGCAAGGGAGTGCGTTTTCAGCGAGAAATGGGTCAAATCGGGCTGTAATTGTTGAACCGCCGCTGATATCATCAAACTCTCGACGGAAATGTGCTATTTGGGCACGATATAGAGCAGAACGGCACAAACCGAAGCAAAATCGTGCAAGGGAGTGCGTTTTCCCAGCGAGAAATATGTCAAATCGGGCTGTAATTGTTAAACCGACACTGATATCGTCAAACTCTCGACGGAAATGTGCTATTTGGATACGATATAATGCAGAACGACACAAACCGGAGAGCAAAATCGTGCAAGGGAGTGCGTTTTCAGCGAGAAATGGGTCAAATCGGGCTGTAATTGTTAAACCGTCACTGATATCGTCAAAGTCTCAACGGAAATGTGCTATTTGGGTCCGATATAGTGCAGAACAACACAAACCGGAGCAAAATCGTGCAAGGGAGTGCGTTTTCAGCGAGAAATGGGTTAAATCGGGCTGTAATTGTTAAACCGTCACTGATAGCGTCAAAGTCTCGACGGAAATGTGCTATTTGGGTACGATATAGTGCAGAACCACACAATCCGGAGCAAAATCGTGCAAGGAAGTGCGTTTTCAGTGAGAAATGAGTTAAATCGGGCTGTAATTGTTAAAACCGTCGCTGATATCGTCATTTCTCGACGGAAATGTGCTATTTGGGTACGATACAGTGCAGAACGACACACACCGGAGCAAAATCGTGCAAGGGAGTGCGTTTCAGCGAGAAATGGGTCAAATCGGGCTGTAATTGTTGAAACCGCCGCTGATATCGTCAAACTCTCGACGGAAATTGCTACTTGGGGTCCGAAATAGTGCAAAACCGACACAAACCGGAGCAAAATCGTGCAAGGGAGTGCGCTTTCAGCGAGAAATGGGTCAAATCGGGCTGTAATTGTTAAGCCGTCACTGATATCGTCAAAGTCACGACGGAAATGTGCTATTTGGGTCCGATATAGTGCAGAAACAACACAAACCGGAGCAAAATCGTGCAAGGGAGTGCGTTTTCAGCGAGAAATGGGTTAAATCAGGCTGTAATTGTTAAACCGTCACTGATAGCGTCAAAGTCTCGACGGAAATGTGCTATTTGGGTACGATATAGTGCAGAACCACACAATCCGGAGCAAAATCGTGCAAGGAAGTGCGCTTTCAGTGAGAAATGGGTTAAATCGGGCTGTAATTGTTAAACCGTCGCTGATATCGTCATTTCTCGACGGAAATGTGCTATTTGGGTACGATACAGTGCAGAACGACACACACCGGAGCAAAATCGTGCAAGGGAGTGCGTTTTCAGCGAGAAATGGGTCAAATCGGGCTGCAATTGTTGAACCGCCGCCTGATATCGTCAAACTCTCGACGGAAATTGCTACTTGGGTCCGAAATAGTGCAAAATGACACAAACCGGAGCAAAATCGTGCAAGGGAGTGCGCTTTCAGCGAGAAATGGGTCAAATCGGGCTGTAATTGTTGATCCGTCGCTGATATCGTCAAAGTCTCGACGGAAATGTGCTATTTGGGTCCGATATAGTGCAGAACGACACAATCCGGAGCAAAATCGTGCAAGGGAGTGCGTTTTCAGCGAGAAATGGGTCAAATCGGGCTGTAATTGTTAAACCATCACTGATATCGTCACACTTTCGACGGAAATGTGCTATTTGGGTCCGATATAGTGCAGAACGACACAATCCGGAGCAAAATCGTGCAAGGGAGTGCGCTTTCAGCAAGAAATGGTCAAATCGGGCTGTAATTGTTAACCCGTCACTGATACCGTCATTTCTCGACGGAAATGTGCTATTTGGGTACGATATAGTGCATAAACGGCACAAACCGGAGCAAAATCGTGCAAGGGAGTGCGTTTTCAGCGAGAAATGGGTCACATCGGGCTGTAATTGTTAAAACCGTCACTGATATCGTTAAACTCTCGACGGAAATGTGCTATTTGGATACGATATAGTGCAGAACGACACAAACCGGAGCGAAATCATACAAGGAGTGCGTTTTCAGCGAGAAATGGGCCAAATCGGGCTGTAATTGTTAAACCGTCACTGATATCGTCACACTTTCGACGAACATGTGCTATTTCGGTCCGATCTAGTGCAGAACGACACAAACCGGAGCGAAATCGTGCAAGGGAGTGCGTTTTCAGCGAGAAATGGGTCAAATCGGGCTGTAATTGTTAAACCGTCACTGATATCGTCAAACTCTCGACGGAAATGTGCTATTTGGGTACGATATGGTGCAGAACGACACAAGCCGGAGTGAAATCGTGCAAGGGGGTGCGTTTTCAGCGAGAAATGGGTCAAATCGGGCTGTAATTGTTAAGCCGTCACTGATATCGTCAAAGTCACGACGGAAATGTGCTATTTGGGTCCGATATAGTGCAGAACAATACAAACCGGAGCAAAATCGTGCAAGGGAGTGCGTTTCAGCGAGAAATGGGTTAAATCGGGCTGTAATTGTTAAAACCGTCACTGATAGCGTCAAAGTCTCGACGGAAATGTGCTATTTGGGTACGATATAGTGCAGAACCACACAATCCGGAGCAAAATCGTGCAAGGAAGTGCGTTTTCAGTGAGAAATGGTTTAAATCGGGCTGTAATTGTTAAACCGTCGCTGATATCGTCCATTTCTCGACGGAAATGTGCTATTTGGGTACGATACAGTGCAGAACGACACACACCGGAGCAAAATCGTGCAAGGGAGTGCGTTCTCAGCGAGAAATGGGTCAAATCGGGCTGTAATTGTTGAACCGCCGCTGATATCGTCAAACTCTCGACGGAAATTGCTACTTGGTCCGAAATAGTGCAAAACGACACAAACCGGAGCAAAATCGTGCAAGGGAGTGCGCTTTCAGCGAGAAATGGGTCAAATCGGGCTGTAATTGTTGATCCGTCGCTGATATCGTCAAAGTCTCGACGGAAATGTGCTATTTGGGTCCGATATAGTGCGGAACGACACAATCCGGAGCAAAATCGTGCAAGGGAGTGCGTTTTCACAGCGAGAAATGGGTCAAATCGGGCTGTAATTGTTAAACCGTCACTGATACCGTCACACTTTCGACGAAAATGTGCTATTTCGGTCCGACCTAGTGCAGAACAAACACAAACCGGAGCGAAATCCGTGCAAGGGAGTGCGTTTTCCAGCGTGAAATGTGTCAAATCGGGCTGTAATTGTTAAACCATCACTGATATCGTCACACTTTCGACGGAAATGTGCTATTTTGGGTCCGATATAGTGCAGAACGACACAATGCGGAGCAAAATCGTGCAAGGGAGTGCGTTTTCAGCAAGAAATGGGTCAAATCGGGCTGTAATTGTTAACCCGTCACTGATACCGTCATTTTCTCGACGGAAATGTGCTATTTGGGTACGATATAGTGCATAACGGCACAAACCGGAGCAAAATCGTGCAAGGGAGTGCGTTTTCAGCGAGAAATGGGTCACATCGGCTGTAATTGTTAAACCGTCACAGATATCGACAAACTCTCGACGGAAATGTGCTATTTGGGTACGATATAGTGCAGATCGACACAAACCGGAGCAAAATCGTGCAAGGGAATGCGTTTTCAGCCGAGAAATGGGTCTAATCGGGCTGTAATTGTTGAACCGTCACTGGTATCGTCAAAGTCTCGACGGAAATGTGCTATTTGGGTACGATATGGTGCAGAACGGACACAAACCCGGAGCGAAATCGTGCAAGGGAGTGCGTTTTCAGCGAGAAATGGGTCAAATCGGGCTGTAATTGTTGAACCGCCGCTGATATCATCAAAACTCTCGACGGAAATGTGCTATTTGAGCACGATATAGTGCAGAACGGCACAAACCGAAGCAAAATCGTGCAAGGGAGTGCGTTTTCTCAGCGAGAAATGGGTCAAATCGAGCTGTAATTGTTAAACCGACACTGATGTCGTCAAACTCTCGACGGAAATGTGCTATTTGGACACGATATAATGCAGAACGACACAAATCGGAGCAAAATCGTGCAAGGGAGTGCGTTTTCAGCGAGAAATGTTTCAAATCGGGCTGTAATTGTTAAACCGTCGCTGATATCGTCATTTCTCGACGGAGATGTGCTATTTCGGTACGATACAGTGCAGAACGACACACACCTGGCAAAATCGTGCAAGGGAGTGCGTTTTCCAGCGAGAAATGGGTCAAATCGGGCTGTGATTGTTGAACCGCCGCTGATTATCGTCAAAGTCCTCGACGGAAATGTGCTATTTGGGTACGATATAGTGCAGAACCACACAATCCGGGAGCAAAATCGTGCAAGGAAGTGCGTTTTCAGTGAGAAATGGGTTAAATCGGGCTGTAATTGTTAGACCGTCGCTGATATCGTCATTTCTCGACGGAAATGTGCTATTTGGGTACGATACAGTGCAGAACGACACGCACCGGAGCAAAATCGTGCAAGGGAGTGCGTTTTCCAGCGAGAAATGGGTCAAATCGGGCTGCAATTGTTGAACCGCCGCTGATATCGTCAAACTCTCGACGGAAATTGCTACTTGGGTCCGAAATAGTGCAAAACGACACAAACCGGAGCAAAATCGTGCAAGGGAGTGCGCTTTCAGCGAGAAATGGGGTCAAATCGGGCTGTAATTGTTGATCCGTCGCTGATATCGTCAAAGTCTCGACGGAAATGTGCTATTTGGGTCCGATATAGTGCAGAGCGAAACAAACCGGAGCAAAATCGTGCAAAGGAGTGCGTTATCAGCGAGAAATGTGTGAAATCGTGCTGTAATTGTTAACCCGTCTCAGATATCGTCAAACTCTCGATGGAAATGCGCTATATGGGTACGATATAGTGCAGAACGACACAAACCGGAGCAAAAATCGTGCAAGGGTGTGCGTTTTCAGCGAGAAATGGGTCAAATCGGGGCTGTAATTGTTGAACCGCCGCTGATATCATCAAACTCTCGACGGAAATGTGCTATTTGGGCACGATATAGAGCAGAACGGCACAAACCGAAGCAAATCGTGCAAGGGAGTGCGTTTTCAGCGAGAAATGGGTCAAATCGGGCTGTAATTGTTGAAACCGCCGCTGATATCGTCAAACTCTCGACGGAAATTGCTACTTGGGTCCGAAATAGTGCAAAACGACACAAACCGGAGCAAAATCGTGCAAGGGAGTGCGCTTTCCAGCGAGAAATGGGTCAAATCGGGCTGTAATTGTTAAGCCGTCACTGATATCGTCAAAGTCACGACGGAAATGTGCTATTTGGGTCCGATATAGTGCAGAACAACACAAACCGGAGCAAAATCGTGCAAGGGAGTGCGTTTTCAGCGAGAAATGGGTTAAATCGGGCTGTAATTGTTAAACCGTCACTGATAGCGTCAAAGTCTCGACGGAAATGTGCTATTTGGGTACGATATAGTGCAGAACCACACAATCCGGAGCAAAATCGTGCAAGGAAGTGCGTGTTCAGTGAGAAATGGGTTAAATCGGGCTGTAATTGTTAAACCGTCGCTGATATCGTCATTTCTCGACGGAAATGTGCTATTTGGGTACGATACAGTGCAGAACGACACACACCGGAGCAAAATCGTGCAAGGGAGTGCGTTTTCAGCGAGAAATGGGTCAAATCGGGCTGTAATTGTTGAACCGCCGCTGATATCGTCAAACTCTCGACGGAAATTGCTACTTGGGTCCGAAATAGTGCAAAACGACACAAACCGGAGCAAAATCGTGCAAGGGAGTGCGCTTTCAGCGAGAAATGGGTCAAATCGGGCTGTAATTGTTGATCCGTCGCTGATATCGTCAAAGTCTCGACGGAAATGTGCTATTTGGGTCCGATATAGTGCAGAACGACACAATCCGGAGCAAAATCGTGCAAGGAGTGCGTTTTCAGCGAGAATGGGTCAAATCGGGCTGTAATTGTTAAACCGTCACTGATACCGTCACACTTTCGACGAAAATGTGCTATTTCGGTCCGACCTAGTGCAGAACAACACAAACCGGAGCGAAAATCGTGGAAGGGAGAGCGTTTACAGCGAGAAATGGGACAAATCGGGCTGTAATTGTTAAACCGTCACTGATATCGTCACACTTTCGACGGAAATGTGCTATTTGGATACGATATAGTGCAGACCTACACAAATCGGAGCGAAATCGTGCAAGGGAGTGCATTTTCAGCGAGAAATGGTTCAAATCGGGCTGTAATTGTTTAAACCGTCACTGATATCGTCATTTCTCGGCGGCAATGTGCTATTTGGGTACGATATAGTGCAGAGCGAAACAAACCGGAGCAAAATCGTGCAAAGGAGTGCGTTATCAGCGAGAAATGTGTGAAATCGTGCTGTAATTGTTAACCCGTCTCAGATATCGTCAAACTCTCGATGGAAATGCGCTATATGGGTACGATATAGTGCAGAACGACACAAACCGGAGCAAAATCGTGCAAGGGAGTGCGTTTTCAGCGAGAAATGGGTCAAATCGGGCTGTAATTGTTGAACCGCCGCTGATATCATCAAACTCTCGACGGAAATGTGCTATTTGGATACGATATAATGCAGAACGACACAAACCGGAGCAAAATCGTGCAAGGGAGTGCGTTTTCAGCGAGAAATGGGTCAAATCGGGCTGTAATTGTTAAACCGTCACTGATATCGTCAAAGTCTCAACGGAAATGTGCTATTTGGGTCCCGATATAGTGCAGAACAACACAAACCGGAGCAAAATCGTGCAAGGGAGTGCGTTTTCCAGCGAGAATGGGTTAAATCGGGCTGTAATTGTTAAACCGTCACTGATAGCGTCAAAGTCTCGACGGAAATGTGCTATTTGGGTACGATATAGTGCAGAACCACACAATCCGGAGCAAAATCGTGCAAGGAAGTGCGTTTTCAGTGAGAAATGAGTTAAATCGGGCTGTAATTGTTAAACCGTCGCTGATATCGTCATTTCTCGACGGAAATGTGCTATTTGGGTACGATACAGTGCAGAACGACACACACCGGAGCAAAATCGTGCAAGGGAGTGCGTTTTCAGCGAGAAATGGGTCAAATCGGGCTGTAATTGTTGAACCGCCGCTGATATCGTCAAACTCTCGACGGAAATTGCTACTTGGGTCCGAAATAGTGCAAAACGACACAAACCGGAGCAAAATCGTGCAAGGGAGTGCGCTTTCAGCGAGAAATGGGTCAAATCGAGGCTGTAATTGTTAAGCCGTCACTGATATCGTCAAAGTCACGACGGAAATGTGCTATTTGGGTCCGATATAGTGCAGAACAACACAAACCGGAGCAAAATCGTGCAAGGGAGTGCGTTTTCCAGCGAGAAATGGGTTAAATCAGGCTGTAATTGTTAAACCGTCACTGATAGCGTCAAAGTCTCGACGGAAATGTGCTATTTGGGTACGATATAGTGCAGAACCACACAATCCGGAGCAAAATCGTGCAAGGAAGTGCGCTTTCAGTGAGAAATGGGTTAAATCGGGCTGTAATTGTTAAACCGTCGCTGATATCGTCATTTCTCGACGGAAATGTGCTATTTGGGTACGATACAGTGCAGAACGACACACACCGGAGCAAAATCGTGCAAGGGAGTGCGTTTTCAGCGAGAAATGGGTCAAATCGGGCTGCAATTGTTGAACCGCCGCTGATATCGTCAAACTCTCGACGGAAATTGCTACTTGGGTCCGAAATAGTGCAAAACGACACAAACCGGAGCAAAAATCGTGCAAGGGAGTGCGCTTTCAGCGAGAAATGGGTCAAATCGGGCTGTAATTGTTGATCCGTCGCTGATATCGTCAAAGTCTCGACGGAAATGTGCTATTTGGGTCCGATATAGTGCAGAACGACACAATCCGGAGCAAAATCGTGCAAGGGAGTGCGTTTTCAGCGAGAAATGGGTCAAATCGGGCTGTAATTGTTAAACCATCACTGATATCGTCACACTTTCGACGGAAATGTGCTATTTGGGTCCGATATAGTGCAGAACGACACAATCCGGAGCAAAATCGTGCAAGGGAGTGCGTTTTCCAGCAAGAAATGGGTCAAATCGGGCTGTAATTGTTAACCCGTCACTGATACCGTCATTTCTCGACGGAAATGTGCTATTTGGGTACGATATAGTGCATAACGGCACAAACCGGAGCAAAATCGTGCAAGGGAGTGCGTTTTCAGCGAGAAATGGGTCACATCGGGCTGTAATTGTTAAACCGTCACTGATATCGTTAAACTCTCGACGGAAATGTGCTATTTTGGATACGATATAGTGCAGAACGACACAAACCGGAGCGAAATCATACAAGGGAGTGCGTTTTCAGCGAGAAATGGGCCCAAATCGGGCTGTAATTGTTAAACCGTCACTGATATCGTCACACTTTCGACGAACATGTGCTATTTCGGTCCGATCTAGTGCAGAACGACACAAACCGGAGCGAAATCGTGCAAGGGAGTGCGTTTTCAGCGAGAAAATGGGTCAAATCGGGCTGTAATTGTTAAACCGTCACTGATATCGTCAAACTCTCGACGGAAATGTGCTATTTGGGTACGATATGGTGCAGAACGACACAAGCCGGAGTGAAATCGTGCAAGGGGGTGCGTTTTCAGCGAGAATGAGTCAAATCGGGCTGTAATTGTTAAGCCGTCACTGATATCGTCAAAGTCACGACGGAAATGTGCTATTTGGGTCCGATATAGTGCAGAACAATACAAACCGGAGCAAAATCGTGCAAGGGAGTGCGTTTTCAGCGAGAAATGGGTTAAATCGGGCTGTAATTGTTAAACCGTCACTGATAGCGTCAAAGTCTCGACGGAAATGTGCTATTTGGGTACGATATAGTGCAGAACCACACAATCCGGAGCAAAATCGTGCAAGGAAGTGCGTTTTCAGTGAGAAATGGTTTAAATCGGGCTGTAATTGTTAAACCGTCGCTGATATCGTCATTTCTCGACGGAAATGTGCTATTTGGGTACGATACAGTGCAGAACGACACACACCGGAGCAAAATCGTGCAAGGGAGTGCGTTCTCAGCGAGAAATGGGTCAAATCGGGCTGTAATTGTTGAACCGCCGCTGATATCGTCAAACTCTCGACGGAAATTGCTACTTGGGTCCGAAATAGTGCAAAACGACACAAACCGGAGCAAAAATCGTGCAAGGGAGTGCGCTTTCCAGCGAGAAATGGGTCAAATCGGGCTGTAATTGTTGATCCGTCGCTGATATCGTCAAAGTCTCGACGGAAATGTGCTATTTGGGTCCGATATAGTGCGGAACGACACAATCCGGAGCAAAATCGTGCAAGGGAGTGCGCTTTCAGCGAGAAATGGGTCAAATCGGGCTGTAATTGTTAAACCGTCACTGATACCGTCACACTTCGACGAAAATGTGCTATTTCGGTCCGACCTAGTGCAGAACAACACAAACCGGAGCGAAATCGTGCAAGGGAGTGCGTTTTCAGCGTGAAATGTGTCAAATCGGGCTGTAATTGTTAAACCATCACTGATATCGTCACACTTTCGACGGAAATGTGCTATTTGGGTCCGATATAGTGCAGAACGACACAATGCGGAGCAAAATCGTGCAAGGGAGTGCGTTTTCAGCAAGAAATGGGTCAAATCGGGCTGTAATTGTTAACCCGTCCACTGATACCGTCATTTCCTCGACGGAAATGTGCTATTTGGGTACGATATAGTGCATAACGGCACAACCGGAGCAAAATCGTGCAAGGGAGTGCGTTTTCAGCGAGAAATGGGTCACATCGGGCTGTAATTGTTAAACCGTCACAGATATCGACAAACTCTCGACGGAAATGTGCTATTTGGTACGATATAGTGCAGATCGACACAAACCGGAGCAAAATCGTGCAAGGGAATGCGTTTTCAGCGAGAAATGGGTCTAATCGGGCTGTAATTGTTGAACCGTCACTGGTATCGTCAAAGTCTCGACGGAAATGTGCTATTTGGGTACGATATGGTGCAGAACGACACAAACCGGAGCGAAATCGTGCAAGGGAGTGCGTTTTCAGCGAGAAATGGGTCAAATCGGGCTGTAATTGTTGAACCGCCGCTGATATCATCAAACTCTCGACGGAAATGTGCTATTTGAGCACGATATAGTGCAGAACGGCACAAACCGAAGCAAAATCGTGCAAGGGAGTGCGTTTTTCAGCGAGAAATGGGTCAAATCGAGCTGTAATTGTTAAACCGACACTGATGTCGTCAAACTCTCGCGACGAAATGTGCTATTTGGACACGATATAATGCAGAACGACACAAATCGGAGCAAAAATCGTGCAAGGGAGTGCGTTTTCAGCGAGAAATGTTTCAAATCGGGCTGTAATTGTTAAAACCGTCGCTGATATCGTCATTTCTCGACGGAGATGTGCTATTTCGGTACGATACAGTGCAGAACGACACACACCTGGCAAAATCGTGCAAGGGAGTGCGTTTTCCAGCGAGAAATGGGGTCAAATCGGGCTGTAATTGTTGAACCGCCGCTGATATCGTCAAACTCTCGACGGAAATTGCTACTTGGGTCCGAATAGTGCAAAACGACACAAACCGGAGCAAATCGTGCAAGGGAGTGCGCTTTCAGCGAGAAATGGGTCAAATCGGGCTGTAATTGTTAAGCCGTCACTGATATCGTCAAAGTCACGACGGAAATGTGCTATTTGGGTCCGATATCGTGCAGAACAACACAAACCGGAGCAAAATCGTGCAAAGGAGTGCGTTTTCAGCGAGAAATGGGTTAAATCGGGCTGTAATTGTTAACCGTCACTGATAGCGTCAAAGTCTCGACGGAAATGTGCTATTTGGGTACGATATAGTGCAGAACCACACAATCCGGAGCAAAATCGTGCAAGGAAGTGCGTTTTCAGTGAGAAATGGGTTAAATCGGGCTGTAATTGTTAGACCGTCGCTGATATCGTCATTTCTCGACGGAAATGTGCTATTTGGGTACGATACAGTGCAGAACGACGCACACCGGAGCAAAATCGTGCAAGGGAGTGCGTTTTCCCAGGCGAGAAATGGGTCAAATCGGGCTGCAATTGTTGAACCGCCGCTGATATCGTCAAACTCTCGACGGAAATTGCTACTTGGGTCCGAAATAGTGCAAAACGACACAAACCGGAGCAAATCGTGCAAGGGAGTGCGCTTTCAGCGAGAAATGGGTCAAATCGGGCTGTAATTGTTGATCCGTCGCTGATATCGTCAAAGTCTCGACGGAAATGTGCTATTTGGGTCCGATATAGTGCAGAGCGAAACAAACCGGAGCAAAATCGTGCAAAGGAGTGCGTTATCAGCGAGAAATGTGTGAAATCGTGCTGTAATTGTTAACCCCGTCTCAGATATCGTCAAACTCTCGATGGGAAATGCGCTATATGGGTACGATATAGTGCAGAACGACACAAACCGGAGCAAAATCGTGCAAGGGAGTGCGTTTTCAGCGAGAAATGGGTCAAATCGGGCTGTAATTGTTGAACCGCCGCTGATATCATCAAACTCTCGACGGAAATGTGCTATTTGGGCACGATATAGAGCAGAACCGGCACAAACCGAAGCAAAATCGTGCAAGGAGTGCGTTTTCCCAGCGAGAAATGGGTCAAATCGGGCTGTAATTGTTGAACCGCCGCTGATATCGTCAAACTCTCGACGGAAATTGCTACTTGGGTCCGAAATAGTGCAAAACGACACAAACCGGAGCAAAATCGTGCAAGGGAGTGCGCTTTCAGCGAGAAATGGGTCAAATCGGGCTGTAATTGTTAAGCCGTCACTGATATCGTCAAAGTCACGACGGAAATGTGCTATTTGGGTCCGATATAGTGCAGAACAACACAAACCGGAGCAAAATCGTGCAAGGGAGTGCGTTTTCAGCGAGAAATGGGTTAAATCGGGCTGTAATTGTTAAACCGTCACTGATAGCGTCAAAGTCTCGACGGAAATGTGCTATTTGGGTACGATATAGTGCAGAACCACACAATCCGGAGCAAAATCGTGCAAGGAAGTGCGTGTTCAGTGAGAAATGGGTTAAATCGGGCTGTAATTGTTAAAACCGTCGCTGATATCGTCATTTCTCGACGGAAATGTGCTATTTGGGTACGATACAGTGCAGAACGACACACACACCGGAGCAAAATCGTGCAAGGGAGTGCGTTTTCAGCGAGAAATGGGTCAAATCGGGCTGTAATTGTTGAACCGCCGCTGATATCGTCAAACTCTCGACGGAAATTGCTACTTGGGTCCGAAATAGTGCAAAACGACACAAACCGGAGCAAAATCGTGCAAGGGAGTGCGCTTTCAGCGAGAAATGGGTCAAATCGGGCTGTAATTGTTGATCCGTCGCTGATATCGTCAAAGTCTCGACGGAAATGTGCTATTTGGGTCCGATATAGTGCAGAACGACACAATCCGGAGCAAAATCGTGCAAGGGAGTGCGTTTTCAGCGAGAAATGGGTCAAATCGGGCTGTAATTGTTAAACCGTCACTGATACCGTCACACTTTCGACGAAAAATGTGCTATTTCGGTCCGACCTAGTGCAGAACAACACAAACCGGAGCGAAATCGTGGAAGGGAGAGCGTTACAGCGAGAAATGGGACAAATCGGGCTGTAATTGTTAAACCGTCACTGATATCGTCACACTTTCGACGGAAATGTGCTATTTGGATACGATATAGTGCAGACCTACACAAATCGGAGCGAAATCGTGCAAGGGAGTGCATTTTCAGCGAGAAATGGTTCAAATCGGGCTGTAATTGTTAAACCGTCACTGATATCGTCATTTCTCGGCGGCAATGTGCTATTTGGGTACGATATAGTGCAGAGCGAAACAAACCGGAGCAAAATCGTGCAAAGGAGTGCGTTATCAGCGAGAAATGTGTGAAATCGTGCTGTAATTGTTAACCCGTCACTGATATCGTCAAAGTCTCAACGGAAATGTGCTATTTGGGTCCGATATAGTGCAGAACAACACAAAACCGGAGCAAAATCGTGCAAGGGAGTGCGTTTTTCAGCGAGAAATGGGTTAAATCAGGCTGTAATTGTTAAAACCGTCACTGATAGCGTCAAAGTCTCGACGGAAATGTGCTATTGGGTACGATATAGTGCAGAACCACAACAATCCGGAGCAAAATCGTGCAAGGAAGTGCGCTTTCAGTGAGAAATGGGTTTAAATCGGGCTGTAATTGTTAAACCGTCGCTGATATCGTCATTTCTCGACGGAAATGTGCTATTTGGGTACGATACAGTGCAGAACGACACACACCGGAGCAAAATCGTGCAAGGGAGTGCGTTTTCAGCGAGAAATGGGTCAAAAATCGGGCTGCAATTGTTGAACCGCCGCTGATATCGTCAAACTCTCGACGGAAATTGCTACTTGGGTCCGAAATAGTGCAAAACGACACAAACCGGAGCAAAATCGTGCAAGGGAGTGCGCTTTCAGCGAGAAATGGGTCAAATCGGGCTGTAATTGTTGATCCGTCGCTGATATCGTCAAAGTCTCGACGGAAATGTGCTATTTGGGTCCGATATAGTGCAGAACGACACAATCCGGAGCAAAATCGTGCAAGGGAGTGCGTTTTCAGCGAGAAATGGGTCAAATCGGGCTGTAATTGTTAAACCATCACTGATATCGTCACACTTTCGACGGAAATGTGCTATTTGGGTCCGATATAGTGCAGAACGACACAATCCGGAGCAAAATCGTGCAAGGGAGTGCGTTTTCAGCAAGAAATGGGTCAAATCGGGCTGTAATTGTTAACCCCGTCACTGATACCGTCATTTCTCGACGGAAATGTGCTATTTGGGTACGATATAGTGCATAACGGCACAAACCGGAGCAAAATCGTGCAAGGGAGTGCGTTTTCAGCGAGAAATGGGTCACATCGGGCTGTAATTGTTAAACCGTCACTGATATCGTTA
>NC_135037.1:11922500-11947500 GCF_051020975.1 Osmia lignaria lignaria | reverse complement strand
ACATGCTACGGCACATACACACCTAGCATGCTAGGGTTAGGGTTAGGCGAAGGGGTTAGGGTTAGGGAGTTAGGCGAAGGGGTTAGGGTGATGGGAGGGTGTTTGAGTTAGGGTTCGTGTCCTAACCCTAACATGCTACGGCACATACACACCTAGCATGCTAGAGTTAGGGTTAGGGGTTAGGGTTAGGGTTGCGAGTTTGGGGTAGCGGGTTACGGTTAGGGGAAGGAGTTAGGGTTGGGTATGTGTCCTAATCCTAACCCCAGCCCTAGCATGCTAGGAGTATGTGTCCTAGCATTCTAGGCGAACATATGTCCCACCATGCTAGGGCACATATGTCCCACCATTACAGGGCTACGTCCTACCATGCTAGGATTATGTCCTTACATGATAGCACTATGCCCTAGCATCATACGATTGTGTCCTACCATCTTACGATTATGTGCTAACATGTTACGCTTGTATCCTACCATTATAGAACTATGTTCTACTATGATACGATTATGTCCTAGCATGATACGATTATCTCCTACCATGATAGGTTTATGTCCTAGCATGATATGACTACGTCCTACCACTCGCAAGCCTCAAACAAGCATCAAACGCACAAAAACAAATAAATATTTAAATAATTAAACAAATAAATACCTGTGTCCTCCTTCACCTCTTCAGAGCGTCCTCTTCTCCACCGCAGCGTCCCAACCACGTCTGTCCTCTTCGCTTGTCTGCTATCTTCACGCCCCCCTTTTAGTCGCCTTTTACGACAGGCAGGGGTTACCGTGTCTGTATTATATCCCCCACACACAGAGGAGGTTTTAATGGGTTTTCCTTCCCTTGGTATTTGGTCCGCGGGAGCTATTTCACTGCTACCCTCCATGCAGTCCGAAAAGTGCATACCGAGCATTCCCCTATCCGCCACCTGGGGACGCGCGACGTCGGGATATCACCACTCCGCCTAGCCAGTACACCTGGCCAGCTCCGTGGTGATAGGACATAATCCTGTCATGCTAGGACATAATCCTAACATCCTACGTTACGGTTAGGGTTACGGCACCACGAGCGCTTCTCGGCCTGAAGGCTGAGATCAAAGTCTGGTAATGGTGGATTACGGCACCATTACGTTCTACGCGTTTCACGTGTCTTGTGCATATCTACAGGCTTAGATTTGAATTACGTTATTTTATAACCCGTTTGCTTACTTATATATCCCCCCACCTTTCTCTTTTTACGCTTTTTTTTTTGCGCACACAAGGTGAGATTAAGTGTGGTTAGGTTTGGGTTAGATTCTTTTTACGTATTACATCTCTCCCTCTCTTGATTACATCTCTTTCTTTATTAGAATATTTCTTTTACTACATATTTCTGTTTTTTCATACAGAATTCTTTTTATTACGTCATTTTTTTTTTTTGGTTCTTTTGGGAGGTTCAATTTCATTTATACGCAGTTCTCTATTAATCTAATGAATTACATTTCTTTTAAACGCATTTTTGGGAGATTTTTTTTTTTTTTTTTTTTATTTAAATACCTAACAATGCGTATAAAAGTTATTCGTTTAACGCAAAATTTTCTATATATTATATTACAATGTAATTCTTTTAATAATAATTATATATAACTACTTACTAAATCGTCCCTGATATTATTCTATTGCAATTCATTTAATTACAGTTTTTTTATTTTAGTATGAAGTATTAACTGAATTATTGTTGCAACTACTAAAATTTATTATTTTTATAACTTTCATGAGTAAATGTCCTGCAAATTTGTATTATTTATTCATCTTTTGTACGATATTAAAAAGGAATTACTGCGTTTTAATTTCTGTTTCATTTTCATATACATATGTATATTATGATTATAATATATTAATGATGAGACAGTTGTTGAATGTTATACAAATGAATCACTGGTAACAGGAGTTCAATCGGAAAGGAAATTAAATGAATTAAATGAATGATTCAGAAAGAAAATCAAGTGCATCAAATAAATCATTGAGGCACGAAATTAATTATATTCTATCTGTCGTCATTGTTTCGCATTCATCACTAGATGACGCGAATAGTATCATTTTCAAATGAAAAGTACGATATAAAAATAAGATTCGTACAGTAGAAACCAAAGTGTCTTTGTTTTGTGTGATCGTGAAGAATTAGTATCACTGTAATAAAAGTTTAGAGTTTTTATTAAAATACAATATAAAATCGCACCATTCTAGAAAAACCAATATCACTGGCCACGTACGTCTTCTTCGATCTTGATCAGAAAATGGGATTACAGTTACGCAATCATAAGATTCCACTCGATCGAATCGCATAAACATGTCACGTCATCTCTCTATCGGGAATTGGACACCTATCTGTGTACGTCTTATCGCGACTACAACTTTGGCACAAATGTAATTTTCTGTAGGAATAATTCATGTCTACGATAAGGTTAGCATTTATCGTACGACACTCATCAACACGGCTAAGGAGCCGTTGATAGTAGGCCACGTAAATTAGACACCTTCGAATTGACGCGATTCGTTATTCGTCTTACCATTTCATTCGCAACGATCACGAAACAATGTCTTACGTTTGAACACTTTCTCTTGGTCCCATCAAAGTAATCTATTAAAGCTCGTTGTGAACCGCGAACGAACAATTGTTAAAATTATAATCGATACCAATTCAAATTAAATCTCCACAAACTAACTTTTATCGCTTTTGTCAGTCTTACGTTCGATTGAACATTTCTTTCGAATAAAAGAAACAAAAATAAGGAATGTATCTAAATAGTCGTGTTGAAGAAATTACATAAATTCTCGATCAACGATCAAGATTCCATCATTTCCACAATATCGACGCGTTGTTCATCAGGTGAACATGAACACACTTTGCGCTGTTTCTTGTTCAAAAAAAAAAAACAGCTGATATATACTCTTATCTTTACGAAAATTACAAATTCCTTAATTTAGGTATGTACAAAAACTGTTACAAAAAAAATGTATATAATTTAGAACATATTACTCTTGTTTCGTTTATGATCCTCGTCGGGAAGATCAACGAATTCTCGTCATTCATTCAACTAATCATTCACGAAAATAGAGGTCCTTTCTATCATTGAATTATAACTTTTCATCGGTTCTTCATCTATTTTTCATTCTGTAGTTTCGACTGTACACTTCGATACAGCTTACGATCGCTTCTCACGTGAGGATCCTCGTTGCTGTTGCCGTTGTCTAAGTATACCAGCTCTGTTTTATCTCCAGAAGCTATCACTTCCGGCTTGGTAATCTATAAACAATGGGTACATTTTTGGATATATCGTAAGAAAGTAGGATATTAGATGGCGCAGAATTGATTACCTTGTCACTGGCCAGCGAATTCGCGCGTTGCCTGTTTAACAAGTACAGGAGTGCTACGGTGAAAATAATCAGGGATCCAACGAGAATCAAAATTATCCCTGCGTATATGCAAACATTAGGAAGCGACAGAAGCTTCTTCAAGTCATCGATAAACTTCTGTGTGGCTTCCACTTCCAGTGAGAACCACATTACTGGGAAATATATCGTCGGTACAGATCTGAAAAGTCTGAACACCGATGCGTTGTGAATTTTTTGATAGTATAAATCGTTTTAAATATTTTGAAATTCATTTCAAATAAATGGAACTTCTTTGGTGTTGCGTTAGGGCTAGTCGTACATTCACTTCTGATCATATTGTTGGAAACGTACTTACGACACTGTTTTTGATGGTTCCAGCAAAATGTTGATCTGCAATTTGGCAGACACTTTTAGGGGAATTCCAGTTGCCTAGAAAAAGAACAAAAAAAAAAAGTTATTTTATAATTCGGCAGATTACTCTGCTGTATTATTATAGTTATCAGCTGTAATTATCTGAATCGATTATCTTCGATCGCATATGAAATTATCTTGATGAAATTATTTTGACGATAAATAAATAATACCTGGTCTATAAAGCAGCGAGATGATAAATTTCGTAGGAAGATCGCTGATAAACGGCGATTATTTTTTAAAATAATTCATAGACTTACCGGTTCGAGGATGATATAAAAATCATGATCATCTTGCGGATCGATTCCAGTGACTCGTTCCGTGAGACTAGGATCAGCCCTGTTGAAGTGCGGCAAGCTGGCAAATACGGGTGCCCCATATCGACACGCACTGACGTTCATCAGTCCTGCAGGGGTGCATCTTCCATTGCAAAAACAATTTCCTATATTAACAACATCCGGATCCTGTTCAGGAGGATCCGTAATTTCCGCTGAGTGTTCAACTTCGAAGAAATCCTCGGTGGTTGTGGTTTGCTCAAAGTATTTAGCCTGATCATGAGGGTAACGTCTTCTAGTGTTGTTTCCCAATGTTTTCTCACTCAACACGTACTGATAACCCTCCATGCCCATGTGATAAGTCGTCTGCGCGTAGTCGAATGTTAATGGTCTGCGAAGAAAGGGGAACACAGAAACGATACGAATAAAATATTCTATCTTGACGAGTGCCGCCACAAGATTGTTGTTATACGTTATCAATTATATACGTGGATTCATTCAAAAGTGAATGTCAGCAAAGTTATCGACTCCACCTACAACGTTGGCCGAGTAAACAGGATTATCAGACGATCCAATTTACGTTTCTCGAAGGTTAATACGTGGAGAGGCCGGGGACAAAGCAGAGGAAAGTAATTAGCATTCCTTTCTTGCACTGCGAATGTGACTTACTGACCTGCACAAGTCGCCGCTGAACAGGGAGATTTCGTCTTTCTGACGATAAGGTGGCCAGAATTCGCCGGCGCTCCCTTCTACCAGATTACACGGGCTCTTGAAGAATTTCGTTGTATCCTTGTGGTTCCACTTTTTCAGGACTCCGAACTCACTGATGTCGTGAACCCCAGTGTCCATGTTGTAGTGGCCGTCGAACATCGTGGAACCGTTCCTCTGAAAAGGAAAGGTTAATCACGTGGATCCAGGTCCCATATAAATTTGAAATACATTAAATATAAAAAGAGGCCGCAGATAGCCGTATCACGAGCGAGGTTTCAAACTTTTCCAAGTTAATCAGCGTTCAAATGCCGCACGATAAGAAAAACCCTGATAAAATCATATGTGAAGGTATTTTTCTTTTTATTTTTTTTTTTTCTCTAATCTTCTATCTATCGCATCAAGTATTTGAATAATCGAAATATTCGGACTGATCGATCGACAATGTTTTCTCTTTTATCGCGTTGAGAAAAAATCAGATGGGAAAAGAAAGAAAGGATTTAGAAAGAAAATAGGTAGAATTGATTGATCGTAAATGTTGCACGCGTGACGTAACAAATTAATACATAATATGCCTCCCATTGCTTTTCATTCGTCATTCAGCGGCCTACACGTGACCCGTCCTATTCAGTACCAATTTAAGTACTCGCTGCGAATAATTTGTCGTCGGCTACAATGCCGTTGCTGTGGCAGCGCGAATCGCATCTTTGACCTCCTGACCGCCCTCGACACAATTAAATAAACAATCTCAGCCACCTTCTTTATGAAACAATCGTCTTGATGACACCCACTGATAAACACCTTCTCCGCCATGTTACACATGCTAGACACACCGCCGCGCGCCGTGCGCCGCGCGCCGCGCGCCGCGCACAAGTCTCCAGTCAAACCTCTGGAATTTTATATGATTTATCAAATTCTGACTTACCATGTAGAACCAACCGAATTTATCAAAAGGTGGTATTTCATCCCCCAAGGCTGCCATTCTTCCCAGCTTGATGAGAGAGTCGTCGTAGCCGGCGAACAAGAGTTCGTTCACAGTCTTGGTGGTGTGTACTTTCGACGCCGTCAACATGAACGATAAAGTACTTTGCAGCGCGCCGTCCCAGTAACGGACTTTGTGTTTTGCTGACTGAAACGATTCAGATTTCGCAAAGCTTTGCAAATTATTTTAACAACAATTTCTATTCGTTAAACGATTTCACGTTTCTATGTGATACGTACAAATACAAATACAAGTACAAATTACTCACTATTGCGACAGCGTTTACTTGCGTGATGGAGTCATTCAAAGAACCGTTGGTCAGTTCAGGTTCGAAGAACCACCACCGTTGATATAAGTAGCTGACCGTATGATTCTCAGGGTGAAACACCACGTCCGCCTTTTGCCTGATCTCCCTAAAATCGGAAAATAATGAAATTTCGATCGCGTTTCCATACGGAATACAGTTCAGAAGCAACCATGTGGCACTTTGCATTAATGTAAACGCGTACACGTAACGGTGGGCGGAAATCAGTCGATAAAATGATCAAAATTGCACGAGTAACCCAAGGAAACTGTACTTCTACCGAGAATGACGTTTAATCATACATAAAAACTTAAGCTCGTGTTTAGGATTCCTACGGAGAGGTTCTCCGATATCGTTTTCCCAGTTCAATGTGAAACCAGTCTGTTCATCTTCGATAAAATGAAACAACTCGAACAACCTGTTCCACGACAAACTTACATATTCACTCAAGAGAAAACGATTAATCAAGAAATTATTTTATGCAACGTTTACAGCCACCTACGCTACCCCTGCACCTCCGTTCAGACAGACAGACAGTCAGACGTTCGTTAACCTGTTAACTGAATAATTATATTAAGGATGTAACCAATTAAATTTTTTTTCAACCTAATTGTTTCATTTGTTACTTTCGTATAAAAGAATAACAGAACTACCACCAATCAACGTGGACACCCTGTTACGAAACAACGTAATAGCTCTTCGTCGTTTACCTTTTATTACACGTACGTTCAGTTAACAGGTTAAAATGTTAACATCTCGAGGTTAACTATTCTTTTCTTATCGTGATTAGACGGTCTATTAGGTTCGGTTAGATTTTCTTACCGGCCACTCGTCAAGAACGTGTACTATAAGTAAGTACATACTATGGAGATATGTACATACATATATTCGCGCTCTTCGGAGCAAAAAGGTTAATGCTGCTTTACAAAACACGTATAGAAAACTTCCTGTTGCCTACGTATGTCATCGTAGCTTGCCATTCGGCGGTAAGCGTGAAATATCTCGACAGATCGTTGAAACAGTGAATCGAATGAGTTTCTTTCATCGAGAAACGATTCGTTGTTGCGCAATAGTTTCCGCCTTGGCCTGAACGATGCTTTTTTTCTGATCATTCTTCGATTTCCGTAACGTATCGCGAAACGAGACCGATTGTTAATTGATACACCGAAAGCAAATATGTCCATAGTATTATATTATACATACATAAATACATACATACATACATACATACATATATTGCCTGGAAATAAGCAACTGGCTATTTCAAGTCGCCTGCAGAGCGAGTCGCTTCTTAGTGCCAGAATGAGAAGATAAAAGTCATCTTCTTTACTTTTTAATTAAAAAAAACAAACATGTGCCGCTTTCGTCCAGGTTCGAGAACAAAGTGAAGCAAAATAGCATAGCTGTTTCGTAATAAGCAACTGTTCGGTCCCGAGCCAATGGCTGCTTATTTCGAGGCAATACTGTTCATCAGTACCGTGTCGCCGCGACGACGCTGTTTTTCATCGAGTTCGATTACGCATCTTTCACAAATATTGGTAAATGTATACGATTAACATTTTGTACACTTAATTAAAGGAAATTAGAATATATGTAATGTAAACTGATTGAACAAGGGATGAAAAACAAATCTCATACCGAAACACGTAAGGGCCAACTTCCACGAGATTAGGTTTCTTTCCTTTAATCAACAGTTCTTCAGGGTTGGTCCAGTTGAAGAAGTGAATTTTTAGATACATCGGTGGTAAACTGCTTGTGTCATTCCACACTTCGAACGCTTTTGATGTTGGTGTCAGCGGTAGTTCCTAGTAACAGAAGTTGCAATTTTTTCCTCTTTAAAAAGGAACATTAGTTGCCAATGTATAGTTTCTTTATTTTTTGCATAGGCTGTACATTTTTTAGCAAAGTTACATCCTATTTTCGTACAAGATTAATATGTATTCTCTGCTCACAGAAATTCTTCTATTGTATGTCAACATCGAACACGATCAGTTGTAACCGAGATAAAACAGGAAGATGTTTAAATAAACGTATTTCCAAATTCTTTGCAGTTCGAGCATTAAAGTAAATACGTTTTTACAAGATAACCCACCATCACGAGGCTATCCAGTCAATAACTTCTTTATAAGAAGAAAACAACTATACTATATTTTCATGCTGTTGTCCGTTAAGAACTCTATGCAATATAGGTACATATTGAAGAAAAAAAAAAAAAATTATTCCTGTGGCTAAAAAATCTTGCGTACTTTCTATCCGACACGACACCATACGCGTATATAACTGAATAAAATTCCATTATGTTTCAAGGACTTGGTTCAATATTTCAACATGAATGTTTTATGGGTTTAAGTTAACTAACTGGGCTTACTTTTTCAAGGATATGATGAAAGATAGCCGGCCAAGAGAAGTACAGAGTGGTACCAGACACGATCAGTAAGAAACCGAAGAGCCCAAGGCCGAGGGATTTGTTGGTCCAAGGCCTCATGATGATGATGAGAGCTTCTGTACTGGTACCGTTGATCCTCGCTTCCTCAGCATGTGGCTCTTGGACGGCTCTGTTTCGTTTCTTCGCCGATCAGACTCGTGCTCCGTCGCTCTTCCGGTCGCTGTACGTCGCGTAGAGCGAAGCCTGCAACAAGATAAAACATAATCAGCCGGTCATCCAATTACAAGACGCCTAATTTCACACGCCTTCTCTGTATTTTTCGTGTTTGATCTTTACGTAAAGATTTTCTTTCCTTTACCAAAAGTTTTCCCACGTGGAAGACCTCCCTTGAAGCACACGTGTTCACCAGAAGAAAGTAGATTTATATTTCGCGCAAGATAGTATTTCGGGGATACTTTAACTGCGATACATTTTTTTTCCACTTTTTATCAGTTTAACCCATATTAATTTTCAAAGCTCTGTAAGTGATAACTAAACTTCTTAGTTAGACTTGAAGTAATTACATATCAGCATGTTAAAAGAAGAAGAAGAAGTAGAAGGTATTATAAAACTCCGAATGCGATCAAGGATATTTTCAAAACTTGTTTCAGCAAGGGACACACACTTGTGACCTACATACTTTTATTAATTTCATTCGTCGAGAGCCGATCCACCAAGTGATTTCAACTGGATCGCCGTAACGTGTATTCGAAACCTTGCCTTTAAAGGACATAAAAAATGGTTAATCCACGGTTAACGACTTTATGCAACGATCATATGCAACTACACCCGTTAACTATCCGCTTTATTTATCCTTTATCATCGGGAAACTTTGTATCTGAAACCTATAGTCAGTCCAGAAAATCATTCATGCTGTCGTAACGTTGATTGTTGAGTATTCGTTGACTGAGAAATGCAAACAAAGCGCGTATTATAATATTTAGTTATGTCGCTGGAATACGCAATCAGTTTAATCAATTTACATACATACATACATACATACATACATACATACATCAGTGTTGGTGACTAATGCCGTCGTTAATAATACGCGCTGCTTAAAACGCGGAATTATGTTACGTGAATCCACAAACGATTGGTTTTCTATGAAAACAAGCAATTACATTGCATTAGAAGTCTGTCGAATTGTCGGTCTTTAGATGTTTTATTTTCCATTATTGCTGTAATTATTAACACATTGCATGTGGGATTGGTACTTTTACGTTTTTTGCAGTCTGTTACTGGAGCGCGGGTCACGTAAAACTACGTATTTAGTAGAATTGTCCTATACGATGGGCATTTGTATTATACACGTATGCGTCAAGTCGATTCCGCACTTTTCCAATTTTCACTTTTTCTTTTTTCTGCCGTATTGTACTGTCTTTCTTTGTGCTGAGTTGTGCCGCAAACGAGAGATCGATAACATCACAATAACAATTACGAAAAAAAATAAAAACAAAGTTATACTAGCCCCGCACTTTTGCTGAAACAAACTTTTTTTTTTCTTTTAGATAATTTCTGATAACTTGTGCTACCTTGTGCCGTTTATAGAAACTCGATATCTCTATTCGTTTCGTAGATAAAAAATGTTGAATTTTTAGGAATACAAAATTTAATGCTCGTATAACTTAGGAATTCCTAATGACAAAACGGCACAAACGTAGCACAATGCAGCACAATTTAAAAAAATTCAAAATTCGAAAAGTACGGGGCCAACTTCACACTCATCATTGTATTGTAAGTATTTATGTATGGTGTTTGTGTTGCTAGGCAACGGTTTGCATTGTTTCTTTCTAGAAGTTTAGTTTAATTTAGTTTAGTTTAGTTTAGTTTGTCGGACGTATGTATCGATATAAGGAATGGATTATACATGCTAATTTATTTTCCATTCTTTATTCATTTATTTATTTTATCGGTTTACTTTTAACATCGAACGTTGTTCGAGCTAAAGCTAACAGGGAAAAGAAATATTACTCGATATAGCCTTTTAAAAAAGAATAATGAAGATATATGTACATAGATGAAAGGTTGATATTTCATGGAGCAAAATTTTTAATATTTTTTATCGGTTATTTTTATTCGAATTCCATTCTAAAATTACGAAAAGTCCGGAAATCATCAAGAGAGATAAAAATTTACGAGCGGATTTTTGCAATCTAATTATCTGAGCCTGAACTGTACGATCGTATGAAACGTTTTTTTTCTGTACATACACATGTCTGTTCAAGCTGCTGTTTCAATATGATAATTTATCAAATGTACGATGTTCTAGCCGTTCTTATCTCGCTCGCAATGAACTCTATCCCGATCTTCCAGTGACTTTTTGTCGTGAGAAAAGAGAGATACAGCTCCTTGGAGGTCGAGTTTATCGCTGTATTCCTATTTACTATGAAACCTTGGGAATCCTGTATTTGATTGTACTATGATAATTCGTTTCCTGGCAACGAGGGACTCTTGCACTATTGAAAAAACAAGATAAGCGATGTCGTTTGATGTTTGAAAGAGTTTTAAGTGAAAACTTTCGATTCCAAGAATATTCTTCGACCATTACCAAAGCATTATAAAATCAAAACCAACGTTCGACGATGGTGCAAATCAAAAAAATCGAGAATTTACGAGACGCAAAGTTAGCGGAACACACATGCCGCTGGTAACTTGCAAGATTTTCCACCGATAGCTTCCGGCTCGAGCGAGAAGATCGACCATCGTTAAGAAAAGAGAATAACGTAAAATTTACCATCGTTTGGCGACGCGAAATGCAAGAAAGGAAGAGGTTATAGGAAAGAATACTGTAGAAGCAATCGTTTCGCTGACAGCTTGGGAAACTTTCGCAACGAATATTTCCAATTGGAGATCGGGACGGGACGATCGTAATAAACAAGAAGGGGATGATATTCCTGGTTCGGTTGGCCGTTGCATCCGTTCGTATTGTCGCGAACGTTTTCACGTTGATGTACCAATGTGTGTATGTATGTATATATATATGTATACAATATGTATGAGAACGAATAATGGGAGGTCATTTATCGGTTCACCGTCGCGTCGCGTCGCGTCGTCCCGTAGCATACACTGACTGCATCGTACCGACAAAACTTGTGTCTTTCTTCCTATCGCGGATGGATAGGACCGGGAACGGTCCTTCGTCACTCGATATCTACGTATATCCTTTCCTTTTTTTCTTATTTCCCTCTCCTCTAACCGTCTTTACGTTATAACAAAGATCGTGACATAGATTTTTATTTCCTATAGTTCTTCTAAACGCGAGATTCATGAATGAACTGGCCTATTTGTTTTGTTGCAAATTATGTTTCTTCGTCAGTAGGCCGTTTCCTTTCAAGATAACTTGTCGCAGACTGATAGGTCGAACCGAACCGAACCGAACCGTATCGTATCGTATCGTATCGTACGCTGTACAATTTGTTCGTCACAACGATATCAATTTTTCTAACAAAGAAATCGTCCAATGTTTCTTCGTTCACCAATCTAATGAATAATAATTAATCGCGATTTTTCTAATATGTACTTGACATTAAATTGAGTAGCTCGGATTTTAGCAAACAGAAAAATTTCAAGAGGCGATCAACTTACTTTTCTGACAGAAGCCCGTGTCCGCACGTTCCCTATCGTTCACCACGATCAAGGTGGTGTTTTTTTTTCAATCACGATACGCCGCGCCGTTTTACACTTTGACTGGAAATATTGAAACGAGAACAACCGCAACGGAGCTCGGCGTTGCAACGCTGCGCTCGATACAGCGCGGCTGTTACTGTCGCGTCCGATGAATCAACAGGCTGCATCTAATGTAACTATTGGCTAAATCCCCTCCACTTACAGACACTTTTTTCCCTCCTTCGACTCACGACTACCCCACCTTTTACCCTCGTCAAGACACTTGTTCGACAATCCTTCCCTTTTCCTCAACTGTGTACGGTCGAAACTCTGGTTTCTGCGCTTCGAAATTCAATTACCAGCTTACTACCTGTTTCCCAGGAAGCAACGATTCTTGTTTCGCTTCTGCTTGAACAATTTCAAGCTTCGTCATGCACAGATGGCGTATTTGTCAGCTACTAATTGTAACACGTGCTCCGGTTACCGCTTCACGTGTCACGCCGCGCCGCGCCGTCGTCCGCACAGTGTGTAGTAGTGATTCAGCAAGATAAGAGGCGAGAAATTAGAAAAATTTCAGTCCGCAATGTTGAGTCCAAGAGGTGACTCAATCTCCAAGATTGTCATTTCAGTGACTCGGTCAGGGAACAAAGTCGTCGATTGCAAATGGTAGATCAAGCTATTGCGTACGATATACATACCCCTGTTCGTCCGGTTTTCGAATTAATAATTAATGTTCTGGCTGAAGGTCGCAAGCGACGAGGAAAGTGTAATTCTCGGAGAGGAGAAAGCTTTGAAACGCCCTGTGTGCACGACGTATCGGCTCGGGTGCTAGTTATGTAATGCTGAATTTATTCCTTGTTTCACGTGCTTTCGTTTTCCTTCATTTAAACAGAACGCTTGTGCAACATTTGCTCGTCGACAGGGTGGCGGGATAATGTGATGTAATTTTTGTTAGGGAAGATTAATTTATTTACTCAGAGGGGCTATAAGCATGGTTGCAACTTTCTATCTTATCTTCGATAAGATTTTGATAGGTGGTACTCTATTAGAGAAGAAAACTCGTTTATATGTAGAATGTACCACCTTCGTACGCGTGCCTTCTTTTTTTTCTACTTATTTTTCTTGATCTTGATTTCTTTTTGACGGTGCCAATTTTTTATCTTGCAAGTGAAGAAGATAGATAGAATCATTTCAGTAGCACTTACTCATGATGTTATCTCTCCTGTGTTACTCATTCCAATATCAGTATATACGTATGCATAACCAATGTTTTACAAAACATTCTGACCCAAGACTTTCAAGACTATTGCAATTTTCCGAACTTTCAAAGAGCACTCGCAGTTTAATTGATACAATTAAATCGCTTAAGCCTCAAGTTGTCAATGTCAGTTAAAATTGATCGTACCGATTATTAACCCATCTTTGGTCTGCAACTCCAGAGATAGAAAGATAAAAAAGGAAAAAACTTACATCGTCTGAGCTGGATTCGAAGTTTCGTAGTGGTGCGACACATCGCTAAGGATCGCAGATGTTCGCTACACGATCGAGCTAAAACTGGGGCCAAGGGGTATGTGTTGGCGACAGGTAGCAAGCCTCAGAAGTGCCTGCTCGCAGCCCCTCCAACCCCTTCATCGCGTTTTGCCCGATTCAAAGCCGTTGATCTCTTCTTCATTGCCAAGCGGAATCGTCTCGGCGTCTTCGCTGTCTGTTAATTGACCTAGCAATTCCATTCCGACCAATTTCGACCTATCCCTGTCAACGTTTATCCGTACTTTTACCCGTTCCTCCTTTACAGCGTTTCAACGCGACGCGACGCGACGCGACGACACACCGTGTATGTATGTATTCATGTATTTATTGGGGGAGAAGTTTTGCTCGTTTGCTAAAATGGAATAGACGAGCGTCGACGTGATTACGCTAGACGAGCTAATAGATAGTTATCGAATGATTTGATGTAATAAAACTTGCCTCGACCAGCGGTTCAAGTAGCAACAATTTTGTTTAGTTGGTAGAAACGCTCGACTCTGTACATACATATGTACATACATTTCTGCTTTCCGATCGTAAGGCTTGGGACTTGTTTGAAGTAGATAAGCATATTATCGACTGTTCAAATTCTCTGTTGGTATCTGATAGTTTCTTACGGTTGGATGGATAAATTCTAAAATGCAGCAAGGCTTTTCTCACAAATAGGTGATTCATAATTTGTAAAAATTATTTTTAAATTTACCGATTAACGTATATCGAATATTTGAAATATTCTTTGAAATTGTCGTGATTTTACTCGTATATTGCGATTAGTCGTGTCATAACGACAATTGGATTTGTAACACGTGTCGGTTATCGAGCAGCTTAAGATTATTTTATTACACGCGATACAAGATACACGAATGGTCTCTTTCGTTCCACGGCAAGGTAGGTAGGTAGATAGGTAGGTATCCGAATATTCTCAATTGCACCGCTGTAACAACCAGTGTAACACTATGGTGTTACTCCTGCTGGTTCTCACCATCGTTCAGCCGCTTACGAAGCCCAGCAAGGTCTTATAGTTGTTGTTATTATAGAACATCCCCCATTTTTTTGTAAACCAACACTCGCTTATAAGCTGAGATTATCGAACGTGTCTAAATAATTTTGGACAGTGGCGGTGTTCCAGCAACGCACCCCATTCGTGGGTTCTTGAATTGTGTCAGGTTCACAGCAATAGAAAACAGAAAACAGAAAACAGAAAACAGAAAACAGAAAACAGAAAACAGAAAACAGAAAACAGAAAACAGAAAACAGAAAACAGAAAACAGAAAGCAGAAAACAGAAAAATAGGAGTGATTAATAGTAGGTAATCGACACAATTTATTTATTTACAATAGAAAAACATATCAGATGTATTATACATTTATTATATTATGTATAATTCTAGGCGAGTTAGCCTGACCTTAACAAACTCACCGCGCGTCTCTCGCCGCCTGGTATCCGAATAGTAATGATCAAACGCCACAACTAATCCATAATAAACGTGCACTTATCTAATAAAGCTTTCAAACGGTACATAATGTAACGATGCAATGCAAGAACACTCGTAGTAATAACTTATAACGAAAGACGCAAGTAAACTAGATGGTTCTACATAAGAAAATCCTCTTCGATCTGATGCATTTTCTCCCCATCTTGTAACAGAATCTCTACAGAATCGATATTATATTACATAGAAAGAATTAGAAATTCGCGACAATCGCGACCAACGATTGAGAATACGATCGATATCGATATCTCGCTACTTTAGGGAAGTTTATTGCAATATTGATCGTACGTATACGAGGACATAAATATGCTTCCGTTGAATAAACGATGCATAATATGATTCTGTTATTTCTCGTTTGGAGATTGGCAGAAACGTTTCCTTGCCCACCATATAGCTGCCAGAGCAGCAGCTAGAAACCCAATTCCAGCCACTATGCCCATAGAAATTGCCCTGTTTCTACGATACGCTGGTACTTCCAAACTAATCCGCTCGCTACTCGCTACGTCGTCCGATACTGATACTGCAGACACGTCGAATGTGTAATAGCTCTCACCCTCGAGTGGTTTCACTGGAAAAATAATTTTTATTTTTCTCTAAAAAAAAAAACATTTTTCCGCTATAAATTTAATGAAGAAGAAGAAGAAGAAGAAGAAGAATCACCCAAATAGTAAGTGTCGGTCGTTTCCGCTCTTCCGTCCAATTTTTCAGATGGTCCTCGGTACCATCTGACCGCGTATAATCTCAGCTGATCTCTTCCATAAGCGGGTGGTTCCCAAGTGACCAAATAGCCCTGCGCTGTCGCTTGAACTCTCACGTTTAACGGTGCTCCCATTCTCTCGTCTATTCAATTGAAAATATTACTCTGTTATCTATCAACGGTAAAACGAATAAGAGGATAAACAGAAGTTATTTTACCTATAGGGCTACGGTACTCTGACACTGAATTCTCATCGATGTTATCTGAAAAATATGTCTCTGTTGAACAGATATTATGATACTATGACAATTATTATGTAGTATCATACAGAAAACATACGAGGCTGTGTAAATATCCGAAGTGTTTTACTAAACATCCCATCACCGTGTTTGTCCTGACTGAGCACCATAAACTCGTATTCGCGTCCGGGGTTCAAATTGTTCACGGTCGCCTCGGTGATTTTTCTTGATACGATCTTCATCGTTCTCCATTCCGAGGTATCGGTAGGTCTATACCTAACAATAGAGATAATAACAATCATTATTACTCTGTTCTCTAAGCTTTTGACTGGAAGTTTCTTTATTTACCAGACCGAATATTCCATCTTTGGTGTGACGTATCCCGGTACCCAAGTTAAAGAAACCGCATTATTGCTACTGTTGGCGCTGAGGTTGTACGGTGCCCTCGGAGGAACGTTTAAAACCATTAATTCCGTGTCTGCCACCACAGTTGCTGCTTCGTTACTAGCTGCACATTGATATAATCCTCTATCCTGCTCTTGAATTCGGTCGATCGTTAAATTGCCACCGATTACTAGCGTCCTGTTGCCCCTTGCCACTGGCGCACCATCCTTTTTCAAAAAAAGAGCAAATTAAAAACAGTAACAACACCCTGAGAAATGTGTGACGAACAACGTGTAAAGTGTAAAGTGTAAAGTGTAAAGTGTAAAGTAATGAAAAATACCTTGTACCAAACGATTGCCGGTCGATGAGATTGATCGCCGTCCCTGGCGTCGCAGGGTATCTCCAAATTCTCACCCAATTTCCTGATGTACAGATGCTGAGGGGTCATGGTAAACACTGGCGGCCTCTGCACAATCTGTCGAACAATGTTCTCAAATTAGAAGGAAGAAACGCTTGAGGTCGAGGCTCGCTTAACAAAGAGCAGACTGGCCTCGCTTCGGGTATCGTGTCCGTTTCAAACCTTACATTACAATTGGAAAATAAAGGAACGACTTAACACTCGTCTGCGAGTAGTCAATGGACTTGAATGACCACGTCGTCCTTTTCATTTTTCATTTGTTGTTGGCCACTACGAGATTTCGTATTTTTCTTTTTTCTTTTTTCTTTTTTCTTTTTTCTTTTTTCTTTTTCTATTTCTGTATTATGTACTTGCCACTGTAATAGATGGACTGGGCCCCTCTGTACCAAGTTCGTTGTACGGAGTGCACGTGTAACTTCCGGAATGCGTCTCGTCTACCTTGCTGAAATACAAAGAACCGTTTCTTCTGTAGAACACTCCCTGAACGTTGTAAGGATCGAAGAGGAATCCATCCTTTTCCCAACGTAGGTTCGTCAGCGGTGGATTTGCCCTAAAATGACAGTCTAGAAGGGCTGGTTTCCCGTATGGTAGGTAAACTTCACGGGGAGCGTAGATAACCTTCGCCTTGTCTGAAAGAGAGCGATTAAAAAATCGCTGGTTCAAGTTCGATTTCGATCGCGTTCGATTTCGAGGATCTAAAGTAGAACGGGACGAGGACAAGGTTTCAGGGCGTATGATGATGATGATGATCATTAAACTTTCGCCTGCAGTGATTTCTATTACCGTGTCGTTATCGTTGGTTGTATTCTATTCGGTAATACCCAACATTACGCCCGCGTGATTATTTCATTTCCTGGACGAAAGTGTGCGATCGAGCCTTGCCACGTTATTCCACCGTCTAATACCTGTTATTCGTCAGATTTAGGCTAAATAGATTTCAATTCACCAGAAAATAATTGTCAAATTTTAATAATAACCTTAATCCATGGTGATCGATCGATCGAGCTGAAAACTTTTGAACCTTACAAGAAACACTGCCTGCTGAGATAGTATGTATAATATTTTTTCTAGATATTTACATTGTACATTAAGAAAGGCTGAGGCGCTCTGTTGGTCTCCAGTTTCACCGGTCACCACACAGGTGTACTCCCCTAGGTCACCCATAGCTGCTGAATTGATTTTCAACGTCCCATCCTCGGCGATGGACGCTTTTCTCTTGAGATCCTGTTGCAACAAATCGAGCAATAAAAAAACTTGTACCTACTTTTTAGTTTGATTAGGAAAAATGAATAAAAGCGAGTATCGAATAGAATTACCTCGATTTCCGTGATTTCCACACCCTCACGGAACCAATTGACAACAGATTTCTCTCCTTTAGCAACGCAGTCGAAGCTGACCGATTCACCCTCCATCACAGTTTTGTTGACGGGCGGAACCGCCAGCAGAGTTTCGCCTGGAACAGACGTCGGAAACGGCGACGCACCTGGGTTGAACGATTTAACGAGTCTGCCCGGTTTCAGGTTAGTGTAAGCATCAGCAGGATTATATGTATAATACTTTTAGGGTATATTTAGGCCATATTAATCGTTTTAATTCACTTTAATCGCAGCGATTACAATTAACACGTGTTAATCGATCCAGTGCACGTTAATAATTTCACTCTCGTTTATATTTTAGTATTAATTCGATTTAGTTATCAAAGCTAAATGACCGATCACGCGATATCGTGTACTCAATCGTGAGCGTTGTTAAATTAGCGTTGCGGTCGCATTGTTAATCGACGCGTTGAGTTTTAACGATTTGTTATTTCGAATCGGTGCGTGACAGAGGCATTGTGCCATGCCGTTACGGAAACAACATATTTTTTTTTTTTTTCTTCTTCTTTTCGACCATTTTAGCATTGTCATGTTCATGAAACGACAGTTTTCATCTTCCTTTTACATTGATCGAACGTTTCGATTTTACTATAATAGAATAGAAGAGGTCGTTAATTTCGAGATAGACCTCGTTGCTCCTCGCGATGACTCCATAATAGTTTAACATAATTCTACCGGCAAAAAGCAGAATTCCGGTTAAAGAGTGATTCATCGGTGACTCTGTACAGCTACGAAGAGGGTCGATTTACTATTTCACCTCTACGTGATGCTTCGTCGATTCTTTCAAATGTTTTACACGTTTAAATTGTCAAGGTTACTCTATCATAGTCATTTACGGACAACAAGTAGAAAACATCAGATTTCTATGATGTCAACTTAATCAGACTTTTTTCCTTCGCGAAACTTGCTTCTAACTGGAAATATTATACCTGACCTATGCATATGTACATACACCGGCAAAGAAACGTAAAGTAAGGATTACGAGTTGAACGGTTATTTCCTGTTTCCTGTTTCCTGTTTACCGAAAATTCCACAAAGATTCGCGGCTAAGAGCCTCTTTGCTTCATCCAGCGTTAGCGTTCGTACACCAGCTTGACCCAATTCAGTAGGTCGGCGTTAGTCTGTCGGCGCTTAACTACGTTAATTCCATTCGCCACTTGCTGTTATCGAATTAGCCGATTAACGGATACGAGAAAGTCCGCGTGACCTTACCATCTATTGCGAGATGGAACCAGGTTCCGTTGTTCCTCGAATTCGGCGTTCTATTCGGAAAGATCACTCTGCACTCGTACCATCCTTGATCGCTCTCACGGATGTTGGTCAGATTGATGCTACCCTGGCCGTATCCTCGACCAGCGGCATCTTCCAACAGGTGGACGCGACCCTCGTAACCCAGACCCACCGACGGATGTCCGTTGTACCATGAAAAGATCGTTCGTGACTGAAACGATCGTACGATTGATCGTATTAACAATTTGCGCCTCGTTCGTTCTCTTTCTATTATAGATATATAGTATTGTTAAAGTACTTTACCAGAACTTGAAATTCATTCATTAATCGTAAGTAGTGTGTGGCTACTATGTAAACGATGTTAAAAAACACCTTCGAGCTAATTTATCGATTTAGCTGTAGGTACTTCCAACACCTATGCGAGGTCAGTTAAAGACAGTCGATTTCATAATCGTTGCTTGGAGACTTGAACGTTCGAGGGGACTGTGAAACGAATTAGGTAGACTTTGTTCTTTTTTCTGAATGGAGAAGAGCAGACACGTAATACGAAGTGAGCGACACATGCGTCCTCCGGTGAAAATGAAAAATAGCAGAGGCTGGCTAACCCTCGCGGTCAAAAGGAGGCAAGCGAAAAAGGCCGTTAATCGTTCCTAATCGTCTGACAATGCGTTAGCAGTGACCCACTGGTTCGGACCCCTCGTGTCGCGGACTAGCCGTCACTAAATACATCTAGATAATGCAGCCTTGCGTTCCGTACTCCAATTACCATGTTCGACAGACAGAGAGGGAGCCGTGCACCTGTTTTGCATACGCATCAGGGACCAATCAGGTTAAGTTCCACTTGATTTTATGCGGTAGCCATGCGCAACGCTCAATCTGTTTCCGGTTCGCGGCTGCACGCGCCTCGAATACAACATCCGCGAAAGAACGACGCGCTGCTGGCAGGAAATCAACGCGATGCAATGGACCGACCGATCTTCATTTAACACATATGGTACCAGCAATCTCTAGGATGATTAAGAATTTTTCGACTAATCAAAATACTCTGTATGTATTATAGGTACCTATATTGTTTTCTAACAAAGAAATTTCGCTCTTTGGCAAGCTAAAATAAAGACTGGAAAATTGTTGCAGGACGAAATTGTGCTAATCGTAAACCACATTATCGTAATATGTACCTACCTATGTAGAAATGTCGTGAAAGATATTGCGTGATGCATCGAAATCGAGACGAAATCGAATGACGGAAATCGAGATCGATCTCCACAAGCTTACTCTTCTCACGCAGATCGAATTAGACACGAAGAAATCGAATCGCCTACCCTACCTTGAACGACCACTTTTTTATGCGGATGAACCCATGCAATCTTCGGCTATAACCATAAGGCTATGGTTGTGTGGCTGCGCGCAGATTAATCAATCGACAAGCTTCGTTTTACTTAAGCAACGCTTTTTAATTGCGCTAGCTAATCGATCGCGTGTCGATCTTTGTTTTCCATGGGAAACAACGCGATGGAAACTTTATCCTTGAAACGAACGATCGGTTTCCGTCGACGAGGTGAACGTGTATGCATTTGGACCAGTCGAGGTCTCTTCCTCGATCGACCGCAAAACCGCGAAACCAGCAAACCACCACCTGAAGATTCCATTCTTCCCGCAGGAATATTACTTATTTTTGCATTGCGTAATTAATCTATCAGGATCAAGAAGATTAATCGAGCAGCCCGACAATTCTCAGACTCTCTCATTCTCAGTGAACAGTGAAATAATTAAAATTCCAATTCAGTTGAAGGACACTCACGTCACGATTCCATTGAAGGATATAAGGGATCGGTGTCTCGTGCGGAAAGTCCAGATCGCAATTGAACACAGCGTATTCTCCCACTCCTGCGCTTAAATAATTCGGCTCATTGTCTTCCTCCAGAATCAAGCTATAACTGAATGCTGAAAAAGAAAAAAAATGCGCTGCATCAAATCGCCTGACTGCCCAAAAATCCTTGGATACGCGAATAACCTATACATATATTATCTACGTATTTATATTACCAGATGATTGAAATTCTATAAAATTAATCCCTTGCACTATGGTGAAACTCGGAAAAAGCCAGGCCAAACACGGCCGCCCGAATGGGTGGGGATAGGAACCGAAGCGGCGCAGACCGAGTGTCGGAAGTTCCGAGTGGAACTTGGAAATCTCGATCACGAGTCAGACAAAATCAGTGAAAATAGTGCAAGGGGTTCCTCCTATCCACCGTACACACACTGTGTGGTATGTTAAACAATTCATCCGAACACTTTCTTTTCCACTACTCGGTCGAAAAGAATTATTCTGCTTAAAAGAAGAAAAGAAACGAAAAGAAACGAAAAGAAACGAAAAGAAACGAAAAGAAACGCGCGCGATCGTTAAGCAGAATAATTTAATAGCAACGATATCTCTCACCTTGACAGCAGAGGAAGATCCCCAGCAACTGATGAATCCTCGTCGCCTGGCACATTTTCTCACAGCCGTGATCGTCCTGTCGTGTGTCTAGCGACGAAAGTAGCGCGTGTACGCGATGTCAGAAGCAAGTCACAGCTCGCGACCGACCACGACGACCACGAGCACGACCACGACGACGGCGAACGGAACACGGTAGCAAAACAACACATCTGTCATCACCCACACTCATCAAGCATCGGCCACCACCAGCCTCGATTAAATGCCACTATCGCGATCCTATCGAGGATAGATACCTTCTACAATCGAATGTTGCAATCTATGTTCAACGCATCCTTTTCAACTCTTTTTCTCTTTTCTACTATTTCTTTTAAAAACGATTCACCACCGATTCTAGTCAACGTTCATCCTCGAATCACTACTTTTCTACCCTCTTCGAAATCTCTTCGAATTTCTCTTTCAAGACGATCCTTCGAGTTGTGCTCCGCCGTGGAACGTTCGATCACCGAGTGGTCCGCTGGTTGCGGTGATAATCGCTCCGCCTCGCTCAAACCGAGCGGATACGACGCCGAAGAGCAGCAGTAACGAGCAAACCTATGGGTAGGGGTAATGTTAGTGACTGGAGGAGGGTACGAGGCACGATTTTACCTTCATCCCGTTCTATGTTTTTCTAGCACCGTTCCTCTTCTACAATCCTGACACACCCACCATCGAAACGCGTATAGACTACTTTACCGAACAACGATGGATCTTGTTTTGCTGTAAGATGAACGAATTTATTATATTACCTTTACTATTTCGACTATTGAATTGACCTAATTTGTAAAGGGTTAAATCTAGAGGGGTACAATTTTATGCACCTTACCGCGTGCAATTCTATAATAGCAAAGGTAAACGCTTTCAACTTATCAGTATAAGTATATTTTTATTTAGAATCGTTTCTCGCCTTTCATCGGTGAACGGAAGAATTACCTTTCCATTAAGCCCCTCGAATCCCTGTCCTTTCAACGTCGCTTCGTGGTTGAAGCCGATTCGAGGGAATTAAGGGATTCAAGCGAGGATCTAAGGTTCAAGCTGAAAGTGTGTGTGTGTGTGTGTGTGTGTGTCTGTGACTGTAGAAACGAAGAGAGACTTTACGACGATTCTCGAATGGGGTCCTAAATTTAGCAACGTTTCATCGCATCGATTCGATCTGAATTTCTCGCAGGAAAAGCACACGTCTTCTTCGAAGTAAGTGACAAACAAAACAACTTAGCACGATAGATGTAGTTTCTTATTTCAACGATCCCTTTTATTTGTCCGCCCACGTCGCGTAATTATTACTGCTCATGGCGCTCTCGTAACGAAGACGTCGACTTCCGGCCGCGGATATTTACCAGCAGTGTGCCACGTTCGTCCACTTCACGGCTCCGTTTTTCGCTTTAAAGTCTTTGCGTCTCTCTGAGGAAAATTAGTCATTGGTGATAAAGCTCACTCGTTTGGCTTTTAACAAATTTAAGAAGAAACCAAAGATTCTCCAGTAAACTTAATACTTAATCATTTTCATTCAACGATAATTGAGATGTTGAATGAATTTATGCATCAATCTGAAAAGCGAAAGGGCCAATACTATGATTTAAACGAGCGTGTTCCATTTCCAGATCAAATCTCGATCAGTTCGACGACGACGACGACGACGACGACGACGACGACGACGACGACGACGACGACGACGACGACGAAACTGCATAGAGTCGCGCGCCATTTGCGTGGGTGACCTCAGATTACGTGACATCCGTCCCTTGCCGCATTATCAGACTGCCCACAGCCTTGTCACGCTGTTGAGATAATGGATCCATTCGCATGGATCACGATCCAGGATTGGACGTGCCCGGGACACAGGAAATAAATGCGTGCATAATGATACCGACCGTATTATTTCATCGACGAACCGTGAAAGGGAACAACTTGTTCCTGGTCCACCTGCCATGCTACCAATAGGGATCGTCTGCTGCATCATTTTTTCAGATGAATTTTTCTTTTTCCATCAAAAGATATCTCAGTTAATAAACATATAAATGATTTCAACCCTTAGGTCACGATATACGATTAATTTTTAAGGTCAGGATTGAAGTAGTTTATTAAAGCAACGCTCGCACGATTTCACTGCAATACTAGTCGACTCGAACGCTCCAATTTTTCGCGAACTCGCAACGCTCTGTATCGAGGGAAATCATGGAAATTGCAGTAATTCCCGGTAATCAGTGCCGTAGACGCGTTGCGCAAATGCCCCTTCTTCGCGCGTTTAATAGCGAGTTAGACGCGGCAGTAGCTAGTCTGTCAGACTGAGATTCCACGTTCCTCGTCTCCAGCCTACGAAAATACGAATCCTCACGCACTGGCCTGATTACGTTGAATTGGCAATGATCTCGTTGCCTTGGCCAACCACGATCTCTTGTTTCATCAATCAGCTGGGGAAACAAAAAAATAGGATAGTTTGCCAACGTTGATGAACTTTTAATGGACAATGACCCATACACAAGAAAGATGTTGTGTATGAATCCATCGAACTTAATTTTTCTGTCATTTTCAAATGCTAGAATGGAACTAGGGTGAAGGTAAACTTCTTGCCATATAAAGATCTTCACGAGAAGATTTTTCCTTTCAAATGTCGCTTTATTTTTCATTTTATTTGATAATAAATTGTCTACAATTTGTCCTAGGTTAGTACGTCTTGGAGTTCTCGTGGGGAGAGGTTCGCGAGAAAGCACAGGTCGATCAATAAAACGGTGAAAAATGTAGGTGAATAGCGAGAGTACTCGCGAAGCTGACTAACAATGAGAGAACGAAAACGCTTCTCTGCTTTTTTATCTCACGCACTCTCCATCTCTCTTTGTCCTCTGTCGCGCGTATAGAGAACAAAAAATAGACGATACGTGAAAAAATGATTCGATTATAGAAACAAAAATGAAACATTACGATAAACGTTGATTTTCGAACGAAAACTTCACCCTTTGCTATAACCCGTCCTTTACGCGCGACCATCCCGGTTCCTCTCTATTCCATATCTTGAAGCAATAATCAAATTATTCTCTGAGACATTTTCGTCAGCCTTTCGTGTGAAATAACGCGATCCATTTCT